>NW_023367219.1:0-44336 GCF_902167145.1 Zea mays
AAATGGTCGTTCATGCTATTTTCGACAAAATGGGGGTTGTGTGGCCAATGATCATCGACCAGAGGCTCATACACCTCAACCCACATATGTTTCCTTGCCATAGATCACATTCTTGGATTTCTGGTGGAGACCATTTCTTGGTCAAAAATCCGTAGGTTAACGCCTTCGGTATTATTGAAAATGGTCGTTCATGGCTATTTTCGACAAAAATGGGGGTTGTGTGGCCATTGATCATCGACCAGACGCTCATACACCTCACCCACATATGTTTCCTTGCATAGATCACATTCTTGGATTTCTGGTGGAGACCATTTCTTGGTCTAAAATCCGTAGGTGTTAGCCTCTAGTATTATTGAAAATGGTCGCTCATGGCTATTTTCAAGGTCGCTCATGGCATTTTCATAAAAAATGGGGGTTGTGTGGCCATTTATCATCGACTAGAGGCTCATAAACCTCACCCCACATATGTTTCCTTGCCATAGAACACATTCTTGGATTCTGGTGGAGACCATTTCTTGGTCAAAAATCCGTAGGTGTTAGCCTTCGGTATTATTGTAAATGATCGTTTCATGGCTATTTTCGACAAAATGGGGGTTGTGTGGCCATTGATCATCGACCAGAGGCTCGTCACCGCACCCCATATGTTTCCTTGCAATAGATCACATTCTAGGATTTCTGGTGGAGACCATTTCTTGGTCTAAAATCCGTAGGTGTTAGCCTCTAGTATTATTGAAAATGGTCGCTCATGGCTATTTTCAAGGTCGCTCATGGCTATTTTCATAAAAAATGGGGTTGTGTGGCCATTTATCATCGACTAGAGGCTCATAGACCTCACCCCACATATGTTCCTTGCCATAGATTACATTCTTGGATTTCTGGTGGAAACCATTTCTTGGTTAAAAACTCGTACGTGTTAGCCTTCGGTATTATTGAAAATGGTCATTCATGGCTATTTTCGGCAAAATGGGGGTTGTGTGGCCATTGATCGTCGACCAGAGGCTCATACACCTCACTCCACATATGTTTCCTTGTCGTAGATCACATTCTTGGATTTCTGGTGGAGACCATTTCTTGGTCAAAAATCCGTAGGTGTTAGCCTTCGTATTATTGAAAATGGTTGTTCATGGCTATTTTCGACAAAATGGGGGTTGTGTGGCAATTGATCATCGACCAGAGGCTCATACACCTCACCCCACATATGTTTCCTTACCATAGATCACATTCTTGGATTTCTGGTGGAGACCATTTCTTGGTCAAAAATTCGTACGTGTTAGCCTTTGGTATTTTTGAAAATGGTCATTCATGGCTATTTTCGACAAAATGGGGGTTGTGTGGCCATTGATCATCGACTAGAGGCTCATACACCTCACCCCACATATGTTTCTTTGCCATAGATCACATTCTTGGATTTCTGGTGGAGACCATTTCTTGGTCAAAAATCCGTAGGTGTTAGCCTTCGGTATTATTGTAAATGGTCATTCATGGCTATTTTCGACAAAAATGGGGGTTGTGTGGCCATTGATCATCGACCAGAGGCTTATACACCTCACCCCACATATGTTTCCTTGCCATAGATCACATTCTTGGATTTCTGGTGGAGACCATTTCTTGGTCAAAAATCCGTAGGTCTTAGCCTCTAGTATTATTGAAAATGGTCTCTCATGGCTATTTTCATAAAAATTGGGGGTTGTGTGGCCATTGATCATCGACCAGAGGCTCGTACACCTCACCCCACATATGTTTCCTTGCCATAGATCACATTCTTGGATTTCTGGTGGAGACCATTTCTTGGTCAAAAATCCGTAGGTGTTAGCCTTCGATATTATTGAAAATGGTCGTTCATGGCTATTTTCGACAAAAATGGGGGTTGTGTGGCCATTGATCATCGACCAGAGGCTCATACACCTCACCCCACATATGTTTCCTTGCCATAGATCACATTCTTGGATTTCTGGTGGAGACCATTTCTTGGTCAAAAATCCGTAGGTCTTAGCCTCTAATATTATTGAAAATGGTCGCTCATGGCTATTTTCATAAAAAAATGGGGTTGTGTGGCCATTTATCATCGACTAGAGGCTCATAAATCTCACCCCACATATGTTTCCTTGCCATAGATCACATTCTTGGATTTCTGGTGGAGACCATTTCTTGGTCAAAAATCCGTAGGTGTTAGCCTTCGGTATTATTGAAAATGGTCGTTCATGGCTATTTTCGACAAAAATGGGGGTTGTGTGGCCATTGATCATCGACCAGACGCTCATACACCTCACCCCACATATGTTTCCTTGCCATAGATCACATTCTTGGATTTCTAGTGGAGACCATTTCTTGGTCTAAAATCCGTAGGTGTTAGCCTCTAGTATTATTGAAAATGGTCGCTCATGGCTATTTTCAAGGTCGCTCATGGCTATTTTCATAAAAATGGGGGTTGTGTGGCCATTTATCATTGACTAGAGGCTCATAAACCTCACCCCACATATGTTTCCTTGCCATAGATTACATTCTTGGATTTCTGGTGGAAACCATTTCTTGGTTAAAAACTCGTACGTGTTAGCCTTCGGTATTATTGAAAATGGTCATTCATGGCTATTTTCGGCAAAATGGGGGTTGTGTGGCCATTGATCGTCGACCAGAGGCTCATACACCTCACCCCACATATGTTTCCTTGTCGTAGATCACATTCTTGGATTTCTGGTGGAGACCATTTCTTGGTCAAAAATCCGTAGGTGTTAGCCTTCGATATTATTGAAAATGGTCGTTCATGGCTATTTTCGACAAAAATGGGGGTTGTGTGGCCATTGATCATCGACCATAGGCTCATACACCTCACCCCACATATGTTTCCTTGCCATAGATCACATTCTTGGATTTCTGGTGGAGACCATTTCTTGGTCAAAAATCCGTAGGTGTTAGCCTTCGGTATTATTGTAAATGGTCATTCATGGCTATTTTCGACAAAAATGGGGGTTGTGTGGCCATTGATCATCGACGAGAGGCTCATACACCTCACCCCACATATGTTTCCTTGCCATAGATCACATTCTTGGATTTCTGGTGGAGACCATTTCTTAGTCAAAAATTCGTAGGTCTTAGCCTCTAGTATTATTGAAAATGGTCGCTCATGGCTATTTTCATAAAAATGGGGGTTGTGTGGCCATTGATGATCGACCAAGCCATGAACGACCATTTTCAAAAATACCAAAGGCTAACACGTACGGATTTTTGACCAAAAATGGTCTCCACCAGAAATCCAAGAATGTGATCTATGGCAAGGAAACATATGTGGGGTGAGGTTTATGAACCTCTAGTCGATGAAAATGGCCACACAACCCCCATTTTTTATGAAAATAGCCATGAGCGACCTTGAAAATAGCCATGAGCGACCATTTTCAATAATACTAGAGGCTAACACCTACGGATTTTAGACCAAGAAATGGTCTCCACCAGAAATCCAAGAATGTGATCTATGGCAAGGAAACATATGTGGGGTGAGGTGTATGAGCGTCTGGTCGATGATCAATGGCCACACAACCCCCATTTTGGTCGAAAATAGCCATGAACGACCATTTTCAATAATACCGAAGGCTAAAACCTACGGATTTTTGACCAAGAAATGGTCTCCACCAGAAATCCAAGAATGTGATCTATGGCAAGGAAACATATGTGGGGTGAGGTGTATGAGCCTCTGGTCGATGATCAATGGCCACACAACCCCCATTTTTGTCGAAAATAGCCATGAACGACCATTTTCAATAATATCGAAGGGTAACACCTACGGATTTTTTACCAAGAAATGGTCTCCACCAGAAATCCAAGAATGTGATCTACGACAAGGAAACATATGTGGGGTGAGGTGTATGAGCCTCTGGTCGACGATCAATGGCCACAGAACCCCATTTTGCCGAAAATAGCCATGAGCGACCATTTTCAATAATATTAGAGGCTAAGACCTACGGATTTTTGACCAAGAAATGGTCTCCACCAGAAATCCAAGAATGTGATCTATGGCGAGGAAACATATGTGGGGTGAGGTGTATGAGCCTCTGGTCGATGATCAATGGCCACACAACCCCCATTTTTGTCGAAAATAGCCATGAACGACCATTTTCAATAATACCGAAGGCTAACACGTACGGATTTTTGACCAAGAAATGGTCTCCACCAGAAATCCAAGAATGTGATCTATGGCAAGGAAACATATGTGGGGTGAGGTGTACGAGCCTCTGGTCGATGATCAATGGCCACAGAACCCCCATTTTGCCGAAAATAGCCATGAACGACCATTTTCAATAATACCGAAGGCTAACACCTACGGATTTTTGACCAAGAAATGGTCTCCACCAGAAATCCAAGAATGTGATCTATGGCAAGGAAACATATGTGGGGTGAGGTGTACGAGCCTCTGGTCGATGATCAATGGCCACAGAACCCCCATTTTGCCGAAAATAGCCATGAACGACCATTTTCAATAATACCGAAGGCTAACACGTACGAGTTTTTGACCAAGAAATGGTCTCCACCAGAAATCCAAGAATGTGATCTATGGCAAGGAAACATGTGGGGTGAGGTGTATGAGCCTCTGGTCGATGATCAATGGCCACACAACCCCCATTTTTGTCGAAAATAGCCATGAACGACCATTTTCAATAATATCGAAGGCTAACACCTACGATTTTTTGACCAAGAAATGGTCTCCACCAAAAATCCAAGAATGTGATCTACGACAAGGAAACATATGTGGGGTGAGGTGTATGAGCCTCTGGTCGACGATCAATGGCCACACAACCCCCATTTTGCCGAAAATAGCCATGAATGACCATTTTCAATAATACCGAAGGCTAACACGTACGCGTTTTTAACCAAGAAATGGTTTCCACTAGAAATCCAAGAATGTAATCTATGGCAAGGAAACATATGTGGGGTGAGGTTTATGAGCCTCTAGTCGATGATAAATGGCCACACAACCCCCATTTTTTATGAAAATAGCCATGAGCGACCTTGAAAATAGCCATGAGCGACCATTTTCAGTAATACTAGAGGCTAACACCTACGGATTTTAGACCAAGAAATGGTCTCCACCAGAAATCCAAGAATGTGATCTATGGCAAGGAAACAAATGTGGGGTGAGGTGTATGAGCGTCTGGTCGATGATCAATGGCCACACAACCCCCATTTTTGTCGAAAATAGCCATGAACGACCATTTTCAATAATACCGAAGGCTAACACCTACGGATTTTTGACCAAGAAATGGTCTCCACCAGAAATCCAAGAATGTGATCTATGGCAAGGAAACATATGTGGGGTGAGGTGTATGAGCCTCTAGTCGATGATCAATGGCCACACAACCCCCATTTTTGTCGAAAATAGCCATGAATGACCATTTTCAAAAATACCAAAGGCTAACACGTATGGATTTTTGACCAAGAAATGGTCTCCACCAGGAATCCAAGAATGTGATCTATGGCAAGGAAACATGTGTGGGGTGAGGTGTATGATCCTCTGGTCGATGATCAATGGCCACACAACCCCCATTTTGCCGAAAATAGCCATGAACGACCATTTTCAATAATACAGAAGGCTAACACGTACGAGTTTTTAACCAAGAAATGGTCTCCACCAGAAATCCAAGAATGTGAATCTATGGCAAGGAAACATATGTGGGGTGAGGTTTATGAGCCTCTAGTGATGATAAATGGCCACACAACCCCCATTTTTTATGAAAATAGCCATGAGCGACCATTTTCAATAATACTAGAGGCTAAGACCTACGGATTTTAGACCAAGAAATGGTCTCCACCAGAAATCCAAGAATGTGATCTATGGCAAGGAAACATTTGTGGGGTGAGGTGTATGAGCATCTGGTCGATGATCAATGGCCACACACCCCATTTTTGTCGAAAATAGCCATGAACGACCATTTTCAATAATACCGAAGGCTAACACCTACGGATTTTTGACCAAGAAATGGTCTCCACCAGAAATCCAAGAATGTGATCTATGGCAAGGAAACATATGTGGGGTGAGGTGTATGAGCCTCTAGTCGATGATCAATGGCCACACAACCCCCATTTTTGTCGAAAATAGCCATGAACGACCATTTTCAATAATACCGAAGGCTAACACCTACGGATTTTTGACCAAGAAATGGTCTCCACCAGAAATCCAAGAATGTGATCTATGGCAAGGAAACATATGTGGGGTGAGGTGTATGAGGCTCTGGTCGATGATCAATGGCCACACAACCCCCATTTTGCCGAAAATAGCCATGAATGACCATTTTCAATAATACCGAAGGCTAACACGTACGAGTTTTTAACCAAGAAATGGTTTCCACCAGAAATCCAAGAATGTAATCTATGGCAAGGAAACATATGTGGGGTGAGGTTTATGAGCCTCTAGTCGATGATAAATGGCCACACAACCCCCATTTTTTATGAAAATAGCCATGAGCGACCTTGAAAATAGCCATGAGCGACCATTTTCAATAATACTAGAGGCTAACACCTACGGATTTTAGACCAAGAAATGGTCTCCACCAGAAATCCAAGAATGTGATCTATGGCAAGGAAACATATGTGGGGTGAGGTGTATGAGCGTCTGGTCGATGATCAATGGCCACACAACCCCTATTTTTTGTCGAAAATAGCCATGAACGACCATTTTCAATAATACCGAAGGCTAACACCTACGGATTTTTGACCAAGAAATGTCTGCACCAGAAATCCAAGAATGTGATCTATGGCAAGGAAACATATGTGGGGTGAGGTGTATGAGCCTCTAGTCGATGATCAATGGCCACACAACCCCCATTTTTGTCGAAAATAGCCATGAATGACCATTTTCAAAAATACCAAAGGCTAACACGTACGGATTTTTAACCAAGAAATGGTCTCCACCAGAAATCCAAGAATGTGATCTATGGCAAGGAAACATATGTGGGGTGAGGTGTACGAGCCTCTGGTTGATGATCAATGGCCACACAACCCCCATTTTGCCGAAAATAGCCATGAATGACCATTTTCAATAATACCGAAGGCTAACACGTACGAGTTTTTAACCAAGAAATGGTTTCCACCAGAAATCCAAGAATGTAATCTATGGCAAGGAAACATATGTGGGGTGAGGTTTATGAGCCTCTAGTCGATGATAAATGGCCACACAACCCCCATTTTTTATGAAAATAGCCATGAGCGACCTTGAAAATAGCCATGAGCGACCATTTTCAATAATACTAGAGGCTAACACCTACGGATTTTAGAACAAGAAATGGTCTCCACCAGAAATCCAAGAATGTGATCTATGCCAAGGAAACATATGTGGGGTGAGGTGTATGAGCGTCTGGTCGATGATCAATGGCCACACAACCCCCATTTTTGTCGAAAATAGCCATGAACGACCATTTTCAATAATACCGAAGGCTAACACCTACGGATTTTTGACCAAGAAATGGTCTCCACCAGAAATCCAAGAATGTGATCTATGGCAAGGAAACATATGTGGGGTGAGGTGTTTGAGCCTCTGGTCGACGATCAATGGCCACACAACCCTAATTTTTGTCGAAAATAACCCTGAACGACCATTTTCAATGACACTGAAGGCTAACACCTACGGATTTTTGACCAAGAAATGGTCTCCACCATAAATCCAAGAATGCGATCTATGGCAAGGAAACATATGTGTAGTGAGGTGTATGAGCCTCTGGTCGAAGATCAATGGCCACACAACCCCCATTTTTGTCGAAAATAGCCATGAATGACCATTTTCAAAAATACCAAAGGCTAACACGTACGGATTTTTGACCAAGAAATGGTCTCCACCAGAAATCCAAGAATGTGATCTATGGCAAGGAAACATATGTGGGGTGAGGTGTACGAGCCTCTGGTCGATAATGAATGGTCACACAACCCCCATTTTGCCGAAAATAGCCATGAACGACCATTTTCAATAATACCGAAGGCTAACACGTACGACTTTTTAACCAAGAAATGGTCTCCACCAGAAATCCAAGAATGTGATCTATGGCAAGGAAACATATGTGGGGCGAGGTTTATGAGCCTCTAGTCGATGATAAATGGCCACACAACCCCCATTTTTTATGAAAATAGCCATGAGCGACCTTGAAAATAGCCATGAGCGACCATTTTCAATAATACTAGAGGCTAACACCTATGGATTTTAGACCAAGAAATGGTCTCCACCAGAAATCCAATAATGTGATCTATGACAAGGAAACATATGTGGGGAGAGGTGTATGAGCGTCTGGTCGATGATCAATGGCCATACAACCCCCATTTTTGTCGAAAATAGCCATGAACGACCATTTTCAATAATACCGAAGGTAAACACCTACGGATTTTTGACCAAGAAATGGTCTCCACCAGAAATCCAAGAATGTGATCTATGTCAAGGAAACATATGTGGGGTGAGGTGTATGAGCCTCTGGTCGATGATCAATGGCCACACAACCCCCATTTTTGTCAAAAATAGCCATGAACGACCATTTTCAATAATACCGAAGGCTAACACCTACGGATTTTTGACCAAGAAATGGTCTCCACCAGAAATCCAAGAATGTGATCTATGGCAAGGAAACATATGTGCGGTGAGGTGTATGAGCGTCTGGTCGATGATCAATGGCCACACAACCCCCATTTTTGTCGAAAATAGCCATGAATGACCATTTACAATAATACCGAAGGCTAACACCTACGGATTTTTGACCAAGAAATGGTCTCCACCAGAAATCCAAGAATGTGATCTATGGAAAGGAAACATATGTGGGGTGAGGTGTACGAGCCTTTGGTCGATGATCAATGGCCACAGAACCCCCATTTTGCCGAAAATAGCCATGAACGACCATTTTCAATAATACCGAAGGCTAACACGTACGAGTTTTTGACCAAGAAATGGTCTCCACCAAAAATCCAAGAATGTGATCTATGGCAAGGAAACATATGTGGGGTGAGGTGTACGAGCCTCTGGTTGATGATCAATGGCCACACAACCCCCATTTTGCCGAAAATAGCCATGAATGACCATTTTCAATAATACCGAAGGCTAACACGTACGAGTTTTTAACCAAGAAATGGTTTCCACCAGAAATCCAAGAATGTAATCTATGGCAAGGAAACATATGTGGGGTGAGGTTTATGAGCCTCTAGTCGATGATAAATGGCCACACAACCCCCATTTTTTATGAAAATAGCCATGAGCGACCTTGAAAATAGCCATGAGCGACCATTTTCAATAATACTAGAGGATAACACCTACGGATTTTAGACCAAGAAATGGTCTCCACCAGAAATCCAAGAATGTGATCTATGGCAAGGAAACATATGTGGGGTGAGGTGTATGAGCGTCTGGTCGATGATCAATGGCCACACAACCCCCATTTTTGTCGAAAATAGCCATGAACGACCATTTTCAATAATACCGAAGGCTAACACCTACGGATTTTTGACCAAGAAATGGTCTCCACCAGAAATCCAAGAATGTGATCTATGGCAAGGAAACATATGTGGGGTGAGGTGTATGAGCCTCTGGTCGACGATCAATGGCCACACAACCCTAATTTTTGTCGAAAATAGCCATGAACGGCCATTTTCAATGACACTGAAGGCTTACACCTACGGATTTTTGACCAAGAAATGGTCTCCACCATAAATCCAAGAATGTGATCTATGGCAAGGAAACATATGTGTAGTGAGGTGTATGAGCCTCTGGTCGAAGATCAATGGCCACACAACCCCCATTTTTGTCGAAAATAGCCATGAATGACCATTTTCAAAAATACCAAAGGCTAACACGTACGGATTTTTGACCAAGAAATGGTATCCACCAGAAATCCAAGAATGTGATCTATGGCAAGGAAACATATGTGGGGTGAGGTGTACGAGCCTCTGGTCGATAATGAATGGCCACACAACCCCCATTTTGCCGAAAATAGCCATGAACGACCATTTTCAATAATACCGAAGGCTAACACGTACGAGTTTTTAACCAAGAAATGGTCTCCACCAGAAATCCAAGAATGTGATCTATGGCAAGGAAACATATGTGGGGCGAGGTTTATGAGCCTCTACTCGATGATAAATGGCCACACAACCCCCATTTTTTATGAAAATAGCCATGAGCGACCTTGAAAATAGCCATGAGCGACCATTTTCAATAATACTAGAGGCTAACACCTTTGGATTTTAGACCAAGAAATGGTCTCCACCAGAAATCCAAGAATGTGATCTATGGCAAGGAAACATATGTGGGGTGAGGTGTATGAGCGTCTGGTCGATGATCAATGGCCACACAACCCCCATTTTTGTCGAAAATAGCCATGAACGACCATTTTCAATAATACCGAAGGCTAACACCTACGGATTTTTGACCAAGAAATGGTCTCCACCAGAAATCCAAGAATGTGATCTATGGCAAGGAAACATATGTGGGGTGAGGTGTATGAGCCTCTGGTCGATGATCAATGGCCACACAACCCCCATTTTTGTCGAAAATAGCCATGAACGACCATTTTCAATAATAACGAAGGCTAACACCTACGGATTTTTGACCAAGAAATGGTCACCACCAGAAATCCAAGAATGTGATCTATGGCAAGGAAACATATGTGGGGTGAGGTGTATGAGCGTCTGGTCGATGATCAATGGCCACACAACCCCCATTTTTGTCGAAAATAGCCATGAATGACCATTTACAATAATACCGAAGGCTAACACCTACGGATTTTTGACCAAGAAATGGTCTCCACCAGAAATCCAAAAATGTGATCTATGGAAATGAAACATATGTGGGGTGAGGTGTACGAGCCTCTGGTCGATGATCAATGGCCACAGAACCCCCATTTTGCCGAAAATAGCCATGAACGACCATTTTCAATAATACCGAAGGCTAACACGTACGAGTTTTTGACCAAGAAATGGTCTCCACCAGAAATCCAAGAATGTGATCTATGGCAAGGAAACATATGTGGGGTGAGGTGTATGAGCGTCTGGTCGATGATCAATGGCCACACAACCCCCATTTTGTCGAAAATAGCCATGAATGACCATTTACAATAATACCGAAGGCTAACACCTACGGATTTTTGACCAAGAAATGGTCTCCACCAGAAATCCAAGAATGTGATCTATGGCAAGGAAACATATGTGGGGTGAGGTGTATGAGCCTCTGGTCGACGATCAATGGCCACACAACCCTAATTTTTGTCGAAAATAGCCATGAACGACCATTTTCAATGACACTGAAGGCTAACACCTACGGATTTTTGACCAAGAAATGGTCTCCACCATAAATCCAAGAATGTGATCTATGGCAAGGAAACATATGTGGGGTGAGGTGTATGAGCCTCTGGTCGATGATCAATGGCCACACAACCCCCATTTTTGTCGAAAATAGCCATGAATGACCATTTACAATAATACCGAAGGCTAACACCTACGGATTTTTGACCAAGAAATGGTCTCCACCAGAAATCCAAGAATGTGATCTATGGCAAGGAAACATATGTGGGGTGAGGTGTATGAGCCTCTGGTCGATGATCAATGGCCACACAACCCCCATTTTTGTCGAAAATAGCCATGAACGACCATTTTCAATAATATCGAAGGCTAACACCTACGGATTTTTGACCAAGAAATGGTCTCCACCAGAAATCCAAGAATGTGATCTACGACAAAGAAACATATGTGGGGTGAGGTGTATGAGCCTCTGGTCGACGATCAATGGCCACACAACCCCCATTTTGCCGAAAATAGCCATGAATGACCATTTTCAATAATACCGAAGGCTAACACGTACGAGTTTTTAACCAAGAAATGGTTTCCACCAGAAATCCAAGAATGTAATCTATGGCAAGGAAACATATGTGGGGTGAGGTTTATGAGCCTCTAGTCGATGATAAATGGCCACACAACACCCATTTTTTTATGAAAATAGCCATGAGCGACCTTGAAAATAGCCATGAGCGACCATTTTCAATAATACTAGAGGCTAACACCTACGGATTTTTGACCAAGAAATGGTCTCCACCAGAAATCCAAGAATGTGATCTATGGCAAGGAAACATATGTGGGGTGAGGTGTATGAGCGTCTGGTCGATGATCAATGGCCACACAACCCCCATTTTTGTCGAAAATAGCCATGAACGACCATTTTCAATAATACCGAAGGCTAACACCTACGGATTTTTGACCAAGAAATGGTCTCCACCAGAAATCCAAGAATGTGATCTATGGCAAGGAAACATATGTGGGGTGAGGTGTATGAGCCTCTGGTCGACGATCAATGGCCACACAACCCTAATTTTTGTCGAAAATAGCCATGAACGACCATTTTCAATGACACTTGTTGGAGACTTGTTCTCAAATGCTATGCCTTGACAAAGGTTGAATTCCGAGAGATGCGATTGCAAATACCAGAATGCGTGAACAGTAACGGAATACTGTTCACTATTTATAGGCACAGGACGCAGCCTGTGAGGAATTACAAGTATGCCCCTTATAAAAACTTACAACATTGACTCAGACCTTTATGGACTAAAGGTCATTCTATCTTTAAGTCGGTTGATGATGCCGAAGCTACACGAAGAAGAACCTTCGGCTATCTTATACAAACAGCTTCATCCGAGGACCACTTCTTCTTATAAGACCTTCGGCGACGAAGCATAAACCCAACAGTAGCCCCTTTCGCGGTGCTAGATCGTTTTTCGTAACGAGCTTGATCCGTGAAAAAAGTCTCTTAAGCTTCGGAGAGCCGAAGGTCTAAAAAACACCTTCCCTGAGCTCGTTGTCGAGAAACGATTCAATCTCCCTGCGCGTAGCGGCCCCACCTTGCAGAGTTACTGTTCGGTCTCTGCGGTCCACCGTACAGCGAGTGCGAGCGGGTGTCCGCCTGGTGTAAAACTTCTGGCGCTTCGCCTTCTTACCTGCGGCACTATATAAACAGACGAGTAGGTGTGAAGTTACCACAGCATTTACTGCTATTTGCACTGTTTTGCTGCCAAAATTTTTAACCGTCGCCGAAGCTTGTTTGTCGGAATTGAACGAAGCTCCATCTTGAAACCTGCTTCGGAGGAAAAAAGTATTAAAGTTTCACAAGTTCATATTTAATGGCCAGAGTCCGTTCTACCGCCAGGGTTGAGCGTGAGGGGGACGAAACTGAAGCTTCGGAGACTGTCCCTATCTCCGAAGCCATGCAACGATCCGGGCTAGTGACTTCGGAAAAGATTCCTAGTGATGATGCGGAACAAGCTATCGCTGAAGCAGAAGGAGAAGATGCTGAGGAAACTGACCCCGAAGATGATTATCACCTTGCCACGCCAAGCAAACCCAGCCATTTGGACTTCGGGAAATCTACTGTTTCGAAGGCTGATCTGTCCAAGATGGTAAAGTCAGGCTATTTTACTGAAAATCAAAAGAAGCTATTACGCTTCGGGGGAGAAGAGACTACCCCAAAGCCGGAGAAAGATGAAATTGTTATTTTTAAGAGCTTCCTAAAGGCTGGATTAAGATTCCCCCTTCATGGGATTATTGCAGAGATATTGAAGAATTTTGGAATCTATTTTCACCAGCTAACCCCTAACGCTATCGTTAGGCTTAATGTTTATATTTGGGCACTCCGAAGCCAGGCGGTGGAACCGTTTGCGGACAGCTTTTGCCGAGTTCACGAACTGCACTATCAGACAAAGGCTAGAAAGGATGGATTACATGAGAATTTTGGTTGCTATAATTTTGCTTATCGGAAAACTACGAAGTATCCTGTGATCAGCTACCGAAGCAAATGGGCAGCAGGGTGGAAATCGGAATGGTTCTATGTCAAGGTTGATGACGATAAGGAAAAGCTTGTGCAAAGTCCTCTTGCACTAATCTTCGGAGAAACCCGCCCCCAGTGCCACATGTTACCAGAGGGTCCGACTCAAAAAGCAATGTATGAATTCAAAATAATTGCAGAGCATATCAGTACAAGGGACTTGGTCCAGGATTTTGGCTTTCAAGGTTTTTCCTAGTGTAAAAGAGTGGGAAATGCCGAAGCTGAAGGGGGAGAAGAAAAAAGGTGAACTTGTACGTTTACCTTACTACTTCAAATTTAAGAAATACTTTAAAACTCCTTGCCAAGAGTGGCTGGATACGATTGAAGTGATGTGCAATGAGATACTTGGTAATTATTCCAAAAAGGAAGATCAATTGATGACCGCAGCCTTCGGCACCCGTCCGAAACGAAGGCTAAATCGAGTGTTGGACGCCTTGGGTTTCGAATACCCAGACTACGAAAATCTGAACAAAGGTGCCGGAGGCCAAAAAAGGAAAAGGGTAACTGAAGCCTTAGATGAAGGTGAAAAAGAGCCAATAAAGAAGAAAATTCCGAAGAAAAGGAAAGCTTCTTCTCCGAAGCAACAAATATCCGAAGCAGAAGAAACCCCTGCATCACCTTCTGCTGCTGTTGTTGAGGAAATTCTGAAGGTAATGACTGAATCCTTACCTGCGAAGCTAAGTCCACTGGGTCCTCAACTGACAAAGTTTTTTCAGAAGGACAAGGAGCCCGAGAAATCGAGGAAAACAATCAAGGCAAAGAAACAAAGAATCATTACCGTGACAGAGGTAATTGACAAAACGCCGCCAAGAGCTTCGGCCCAAAAAACACAATGGCTGCAGAGGGGCAGATATTGAAATTGCACCTTCGGAGGCCGCAGCCGCCGAAGTTGCCTCAGCTGAAGATTTGAATTTGGAGAGCACAATTGAACATATTGACCAAATGCTGCTAGACATGGCTGCAGAAGAAGCTACCACTGCTGCCGAAGAGGCCGTGACCGCAGCGTCAAAGAAAGGAAAAGAAATTGCTGATGAAGCTTCAGAAAACGAAGCCTTTGCGTTCCAAAACTTAGTTGGAGAACATCTAACAAAAGCTGAAATAGAAGAGCTTAAAGAGTATGCCCAATCCTGTGGATACAAACCTGGGGCACTCCTCTTCGGAGGCGTTGATGATGAGAAATTAGAGTGTATTCGAGACCAAACAGGGGCCAAAGTTATCAGTACTTTGTCCAAGAGTATTGGATTCCCGAAGCTAGAAACAGACATCAGCCGCTACCGACGACAACATGTCGTTGGTAGTTTATTTTACTCCAACTTCAAGGTGAATGACTTGTCCCTTAACTTTTATTGCTTCTAATAAAAACATGTCTGACGAAGGTTGTGTTTGTGTAGAGTATGCTGCTGAGCAAAGCCTTGCAAATGCAACAAGATGTTGAAGATAAAAAGCATGAAGTTATAATTGGAAATTTAGAAAGTAAAATAAAGGAGCAATCAGATGCTTTCGAGAAAAAGAACTTTGAGCTCCAGGCAGCCGAAGGTTTATTGGCGGAAGCTGAAGCAAAAATATCAGAACTGAACACGAAGCTTCTCCGCCAGTCTGAGCAGTTCGAACGAGAAAGACAAGATCTTAATGCAAAACTTGAAGCCGAAGCTCAGCAAAATTCAGATTTGAGAAAGCTACTGACAGTCTTCAAGAAAAATGCCTGGAATTTAGCAATAAATGCATTCAACGATTAAGAAAGATTTTTTACTCAGTTGGAGCCAGCAGCGAAAAATTTACCCCCTCAGCTGAAGATCTACCGAAAACCTTCGAACATATTGAGGGGGAGATTGACGAGCTCGACGAAGTCATAGCTGGGCATGGTGACTTCTGTGCCTGGGTGGCTTCTCGAGGGACTGCTGCAGCCTTCCTGAAGGCTGGCTGTGATCATGGGAAGATTGTCAATAGGCCAAATTTCACTTTGTCACCATCAATCCTGGATGACATCCCTGATCTCGCCCGAAGCATTTCAAATCGATTTGTAAAAATGATATGGACAAAAGGTGGTCGAGAAAGCTGGAGACGAAGCTCGTAGCCATCTTGATCCAGTAAGAAACCATACCTTGTGCTTACCTTTTCCTGTAAACTTGATTTTGACTTCCAACGACCTTATTCATGTAGGATGACGAAGCCGAAGCTGATGATCAAAAATAACGCCGAAGCCGAAGCTCCTTGGAGATAGTAGTCTGTAGACAGTACTTAAAAAACTTTTGAGATAACTTTTGTAAATGTAGCCAAAACTTGTCTTTGATGAAATCTATTCATACCTTGTTATATATCCTTATCCTTCCATTGATGTATGAGAAATGCTTTGATGTGGACGAAATTCTCTTTTGAGCCGAAAGGCGAAAAAACACCTTCCCTTCTTTTCGTACGCAGCGAAGCATAGAAAACAACATTTTCCTTTCTTCTTTGTGTACGAAGCTCTTTTTCCCTTTCTTTTTTCTCTTTTTGCCGAAGCAACCATTTATGCGATGAAGATGATTATCCTACATATGCCTAGATGAATGTTTATGAATGCAAATGCTATGATGTAATGTGATGTGCAAATGAATGGCCAAACACGTATCCGAAGCTATATTCATAGCCATTATTTTCTTAAAACAATCACACCTCAGCTCTGCATTCCCTTAGGAACGACTTTGGAGCTTCTTCGCCTTTACTTTTGGCGGAATCAGCGTTGACTTTTCGCTGTAAGCTCTGCATTCCCTTAGGAACGTCTTTGGAGCTTCTTCGCCTTTACTTTTGGCGGAATCAGCGTTGACTTTTCGCTGTAAGCTCTGCATTCCCTTAGGAACGTCTTTGGAGCTTCTTCGTTTTTACTTTTTGGCACTCGATGGTGCGCTCTCAGCTTTTACATTTACATTTTTGGGGGATTTTGCTCTTATAGAACTAAAAAAGGAAATTACATATGCTGGCCCCATTAAAAACCTTTCTCCCCCTTTGGAAAGGAAAAGGGTGCCATGAAAGAAAAAATAAATAAAAAATATGAAAAATTACATCGAATTATACATAATATCGCCGAAGCTCATCCGCATTCCAAGACCTAGGAATGTCGTTGCCGTCCATATCCTTCAATCTGTATGAACCGGGTCTTGACGAAGATGCTACTAAAAAGGTCCGTCCCATTTCAACTGCAATTTACCCACTGTTTCTGGGTTGGCCACCCTCCGAAGCACCAAGTGCCCTGGCTCAATATTTTTTAGCCGAACCTTTCTATCCCGCCATTTGACTGTTTCAGCTTGATATTTATTGATATTCTCCACGGCTTGCAGTCTGATCCCTTCTAAAGCATCTTTTTCTATAGAATAAGCAGCTTCGGAATCTGATTCTGCCGAAGCTACTATCCTTATTGATCCGGTTTTAGCTTCCTCTGGAGTTATTGCTTCGTCACCGAATAACAACTTGAATGGAGTGAAGCCTGTAGACCTTGATGTTGTCGTGTTGTGGCTCCACACCACTTTGGTTAACTGATCTGGCCATTTTCCTCTGGGTTGATTGAAGATTAACTTCATTATTCCTGTCATTATAATGCCGTTGGCTCTTTCAACGAGTCCATTTGACTCCGGGTGCCTAACTGATGCAAAATGGATCTTCGTACCAATTTGGTTACAGAAATCCCTGAAAGCTTCGGAGTCAAACTGTGTTCCATTGTCCACAGTGATAGCCTTTGGCACCCCGAAACGACAAACAATATTCTGCCAGAAAAACTTTTGGACGGTAGCCGAAGTTATTGTGGCTAAAGGCTTCGCCTCAATCCATTTAGAAAAATATTCCACAGCTACTACAACATATCTCAGGTTCCCTTGAGCCGGTGGTAACGGACCTAACAAGTCAAGGCCCCACCTTTGCAATGGCCAAGTAGGTTGTATGAGCTGTGTTAAGGACGAAGGTTGTTTTTGATCTCTTGCACATTTCTGACAACCTTCGCACTTTTGAACCAATTCTGCTGCATCCGAAGCTGCCTTCGGCCATAAAACCCTTGACGGAAAATTTTTCCAAGTAACGGCCTAGATCCGATGTGAGATCCACACAGGCCTGCATGTATTTCTTTCATTAACTCTATACCTTCGGTTCTGGATAAACATTTGAGCAGCGGAGCACAAACTCCATGTTTGTACAACTCCCCTTCTATCATGACATATGGACGAGCTCTTGCCTCTATTCTCTTGTTATAAGCTTCGTCATCTGAAAGGAATTTACCCTGAAGGTAAGAGATGATCTCAGTTCTCCAATCTTCGCTAAAAACAGGAGATATGTTAAGGACTGCTCTTTCAAGAAGTTCCACCGAAGGTGCTTTTATTGTTTCGAAGAACACATCCGAAGGTAGAGGCAGCCCCTGTGCT
The DNA here is from genome assembly GCF_902167145.1 of Zea mays. Lineage (NCBI taxonomy): Eukaryota > Viridiplantae > Streptophyta > Magnoliopsida > Poales > Poaceae > Zea > Zea mays. Next base: position 18,205 of record NW_023367219.1, read on the forward strand.
GCTGACTTAGCTAACAAATCAGCATGCTCATTTTGTCCTCGAGGGATATTTTTGACAGAAAACCCTTCGAAGGAAGCTTCGACTCTTCGAACCATATCCAGATATTTTTCAAGCTTCGGATCCTTAGCCTTGCAACTCTTGTCAATATGACCCGAAACAACCTGGGAATCAGTTTTAAGTATGGCCCTTCTGATTCCCATTGCTTTTAACTTCCGAAGACCTAGAATCAATGCTTCGTACTCAGCAATGTTATTTGTGCAATTAAAATCAAGCTTTGCCGCATAACAAGTTTTGACTTTGGAAGGTGAAACCAACACAGCAGCCGCTCCTGCTCCGAAGGTTCCCCAGGATCCATCACAAAATACTGTCCAGGCTTCGTTGTCTTTATTCGTTTCCTCCTCCTGAGCCCCTGGCGTCCAATCAGCAATAAAGTCTGCCAGCGCCTGTGACTGAATCGAAGATCTATGAACATATTCAATACAAAATTCATTGAGCTCTGCAGCCCATTTTCCAATCCTTCCAGTAGCTTCTCGGTTCCTCATAATATCCTTCAGAGGTTGTGATGAAGGAACAATTATGTTGTAAGCTTGGAAATAGTGCCGAAGCTTCCTGGAGGCCATCAAGACAGCATACAATACCTTCTCCAACTCTGTATAATTTTTCTTTGATAAACTAAGAACCTCGGAAACAAAATATATTGGGGCCTGCCTTTTGACTTGACCATCAAGCTTCTCCTGGACAAGCGCTGCACTTACCGCTGAGTGCGAAGCTGCCACATATAATAATAAAGGAGCCCCTGGCATTGGTGGAGTCAGTGTTGTTAGATCTATTAAATACTGTTTTAGCTCTTCAAAAGCCTTCTGCTGAATTGGTCCCCATTGAAAGACTTCTGCTGACTTCAGCACTTCGAAGAATGGTAAGTTTCTCTCTGCTGATCTGGATATGAATCTATTGAGAGATGCCAATCTTCCTGTCAATCTTTGAGCCCCCTTCTTTGTAGTTGGTGGCTCCATCCGAAGTATAGCTTCAATTTTACTTGGATTGGCTTCAATTCCCTTTGTTGAAACCAAGCATCCAAGAAATTTCCCCTTCTTCACTCCGAAGACGCATTTTTCTGGATTTAACTTTAAGCCAGCTTGCCTGAAACTGGCGAAGGTCTCCTGCAGATCAGCAATATGATTCTCCTGCTTCGTGCTTTTGACAATGATGTCATCAACATAAGTTAGCACATTTCTGCCTATTTGAGATTGGAGAACCTTCGCAGTCATTCGGCTGAAACTTCCTCCAGCGTTTTTGAGCCCCTCAGGCATCCGAAGATAGCAATATGTGCCACTTGGAGTTATGAAGCTAGTCTTCGGCTCATCTTCCTTCTTCATCCAAATTTGGTGATAGCCTGAATAACAGTCTAACAGACTCATGAGCTCTGAAGAAGCTGCTGCATCAACTAAAGAGTCTATCCTTGGTAGTGGGAATTCATCCTTCGGACAAGCCTTGTTAAGATCTGTAAAATCGATGCACATTCGCCACTTGCCATTGGCCTTTTTTACCATAACAGTGTTAGCTAGCCATTCTGGGTACTTCACTTCTCTGATAACTCCTGCACTGAGGAGTCTTTTGACTTCGTTGCGAGCACCTTCGGCCTTATCATCTGACATTTTCCGAAGCCTTTGCTTTCTGGGTCTGAAGGATGGATCGACATTGAGCGAGTGCTCAATAACATCTCTATTAACTCCGCATAGATCATTGGCTGACCATGCAAAAACATCTTGTTATTGAACAAAAACCTTATCAAGGTTTTCCTGCTCTTCGGATAAGAGCCTAACAGCACCTTCTGCTCTGCTATGTCCTCACATAAGAGCATAGGCTTCGGCTGATCTGCTGAAGCTGCTTTCTCCCTTCTGAATTTGTACTGTTCACAAGCTTCAGCTCCATCTATGTTATGGATTGCTTTTGAGTCAGTCCAATTGCCTTCGGCCCTTCTTGCAGCTTCCTGACTTCCATGGATAGCAATGGGTCCCTGATCCGAAGGTATCTTCATGCAAAGATAGGCAGGATGAAGGATTGCTTCGAAGGCATTGAGAGTACCACGACCAATAATTGCATTGTAAGGTATTCCATGTCAACAATGTCAAACACAACTTGCTCAGTTCTAGTGTTGTTGATGAACCCGAAGGTCACTGACATGGTGATCTTGCCCAGTGCTACAATCTGTCTTCCTCCGAAGCCACAGAGAGGATGTGTAGCATCATGAATCTTATCTTCTGGCTCTTGCATTTGTCTGAAGGCTTAGCAAATATGATGTCAGCTGCACTACCTGTATCAACCAAGACATTGTGGACCAGAAATCCTTTGATAACACAAGAGATAACCATGGCATCGTTGTGTGGGTAATCTTTGAGCTGAAGGTCCTCTTGGGAGAAGGTAATAGGAATGTGAGACCATCTTGACTTGATGAAGGGTCCTTGCACCCCAACATGCTGTACCCTTCTCTGTGCTTCCTTCTTCTTTTCTTGTTAGCTGGCTCTGAGGACGAGCCACCTGTGATCGGGAGCACCAGCTTCGGGTCCGAAGCAGCTCCAGCTTGGTCGTTGAACGAAGCCATCAGCTCAAAAAGTGGAAGTGAGTTCACCGGAGGTGGGCGCCAATGTTGGGGACTTGTTCTCAAATGCTTATGCCTTGACAAAGGTTGAATTCCGAGAGATGCGATTGCAAATACCAGAATGCGTGAACAGTAACGGAATACTGTTCACTATTTATAGGCACAGGACGCAGCCTGTGAGGAATTACAAGTATGCCCCTTATAAAAACTTACAACATTGACTCAGACCTTTATGGACTAAAGGGTCATTCTATCTTTAAGTCGGTTGATGATGCCGAAGCTACACGAAGAAGAACCTTCGGCTATCTTATACAAACAGCTTCATTCGAGGACCACTTTTCTTATAAGACCTTCGGCGACGAAGCATAAACCCAACAACACTGAAGGCTAACACCTACGGATTTTTGACCAAGAAATGGTCTCCACCATAAATCCAAGAATGTGATCTATGGCAAGGAAACATATGTGTAGTGAGGTGTATGAGCCTCTGGTCGAAGATCAATGGCCACACAACCCCCCATTTTTGTCGAAAATAGCCATGAATGACCATTTTCAAAATACCAAAGGCTAACACGTACGGATTTTTGACCAAGAAATGGTCTCCACCAGAAATCCAATAATGTGATCTATGGCAAGGAAACATATGTGGGGTGAGGTGTACGAGCCTCTGGTCGATGATCAATGGCCACACAACCCCCATTTTGCCGAAAATAGCCATGAACGACCATTTTCAATAATACCGAAGGCTAACACGTACGAGTTTTTAACCAAGAAATGGTCTCCACCAGAAATCCAAGAATGTGATCTATGGCAAGGAAACATATGTGGGGTGAGGTTTATGAGCCTCTAGTCCGATGATAAATGGCCACACAACCCCCATTTTTATGAAAATAGCCATGAGCGACCTTGAAAATAGCCCATGAGCGACCATTTTCAATAATACTAGAGGCTAACACCTACGGATTTTAGACCAAGAAATGGTCTCCACCAGAAATCCAAGAATGTGATCTATGGCAAGGAAACATATGTGGGGTGAGGTGTATGAGCGTCTGGTCGAAGATCAATGGCCACACAACCCCCATTTTTGTCGAAAATAGCCATGAACGACCATTTTCAATAATACCGAAGGCTAACACCTACGGATTTTTGACCAAGAAATGGTCTCCACCAGAAATCCAAGAATGTGATCTATGGCAAGGAAACATATGTGGGGTGAGGTGTATGAGCCTCTGGTCGACGATCAATGGCCACACAACCCTAATTTTTTGTCAAAAATAGCCATGAACTACCATTTTCAATGACACTGAAGGCTAACACCTACGGATTTTTGACCAAGAAATGGTCTCCACCATAAATCCAAGAATGTGATCTAGGGCAAGGAAACATATGTGTAGTGAGGTGTATGAGGCCTCTGGTCGAAGATCAATGGCCACACAACCCCCATTTTGTCGAAAATAGCCATGAATGACCATTTTCAAAAATACCAAAGGCTAACACATTCGGATTTTTGCCCAAGAAATGGTCTCCACCAGAAATCCAAGAATGTGATCTATGGCAAGGAAACATATGTGGGGTGAGGTGTACGAGCCTCTGGTCGATGATCAATGGCCACAGAACCCCCATTTTGCCGAAAATAGCCATGAATGACCATTTTCAATAATACCGAAGGCTAACACGTACGAGTTTTTGACCAAGAAATGGTCTCCACCCAAAATCCAAGAATGTGATCTATGGCAAGGAAACATATGAGGGGTGAGATTTATGAGCCTCTAGTCGATGATAAATGGCCACACAACCCCCATTTTTATGAAAATAGCCATGAGCGACCATTTTCAATAATATTAGAGGCTAAGACCTACAGATTTGTGACCAAGAAATGGTCTCCACCAGAAATCTAAGAATGTGATCTATGGCAAGGAAACATATGTGGGGGTGAGGTTGTATGAGCCTCTCGTCGATGATCAATGGCCACACAACCCACATTGTTGTCGAAAATAGCCATGAATGACCATTTACAATAATACCGAAGGCTAACACCTACGATTTTGACCAAGAAATGGTCTCCACCAGAAATCCAAGAATGTGATCTATGGCAAGGAAACATATGTGGGGTGAGGTGTATGAGCCTCTGGTCGATGATCAATGGCCACACAACCCCCATTTTTGTCGAAAATGGCCATGAACGACCATTATCAATAATATCGAAGGCTAACACCTACGGATTTTTGACCAAGAAATGGTCTCCACCAGAAATCCAATGAATGTGATCTACGACAAGGAAACATATGTGGGGTGAGGTGTATGAGCCTCTGGTCGACGATCAATGGCCACACAACCCCCATTTTGCCGAAAATAGCCATGAATGACCATTTTCAATAATACCGAAGGCTAACACGTACGAGTTTTAACCAAGAAATGGTTTCCACCAGAAATCCAAGAATGTAATCTATGGCAAGGAAACATATGTGGGGTGAGGTGTACGAGCCTCTGGTCGATGATCAATGGCCAACAACCCCCATTTTGCCGAAAATAGCCATGAACGACCATTTTCAATAATACCGAAGGCTAACACGTACGAGTTTTTTGACCAAGAAATGGTCTCCACCAAAAATCCAAGAATGTGATCTATGGCAAGGAAACATATGTGGGGTGAGATTTATGAGCCTCTAGTCGATGATAAATGGCCACACAACCCTCATTTTTTTTATGAAAATAGCCATGAGCGACCATTTTCAATAATATTAGAGGCTAAGACCTACGGATTTTTGACCAAGAAATGGTCTCCACCAGAAATCCAAGAATGTGATCTATGGCAAGGAAACATATGTGGGGTGAGGTGTATGAGCGTCTGGTCGAAGATCAATGGCCACACAACCCCCATTTTTGTCGAAAATAGCCATGAACGACCATTTTCAATAATACCGAAGGCTAACACCTACTGATTTTTGACCAAGAAATGGTCTCCACCAGAAATCCAAGAATGTGATCTATGGCAAGGAAACATATGTGGGGTGAGGTGTATGAGCCTCTGGTCGACGATCAATGGCCACACAACCCTAATTTTTTGTCAAAATAGCCATGAACGACCATTTTCAATGACACTGAAGGCTAACACCTACGGATTTTTGGACCAAGAAATGGTCTCCACCATAAATCCAAGAATGTGATCTATGGCAAGGAAACATATGTGTAGTGAGGTGTATGAGCCTCTGGTCGAAGATCAATGGCCACACAACCCCCATTTTTGTCGAAAATAGCCATGAATGACCATTTTCAAAAATACCAAAGGCTAACACATTCGGATTTTTGCCCAAGAAATGGTCTCCACCAGAAATCCAAGAATGTGATCTATGGCAAGGAAACATATGTGGGGTGAGGTGTACGAGCCTCTGGTCGATGATCAATGGCCACAGAACCCCCATTTTGCCGAAAATAGCCATGAATGACCATTTTCAATAATACCGAAGGCTAACACGTACGAGTTTTTGACCAAGAAATGGTCTCCACCAAAAATCCAAGAATGTGATCTATGGCAAGGAAACATATGAGGGGTGAGATTTATGAGCCTCTAGTCGATGATAAATGGCCACACAACCCCCATTTTTATGAAAATAGCCATGAGCGACCATTTTCAATAATATTAGAGGCTAAGACCTACGGATTTTTGACCAAGAAATGGTCTCCACCAGAAATCTAAGAATGTGATCTGTGGCAAGGAAACATATGTGGGGTGAGGTGTATGAGCCTCTGGTCGATGATCAATGGCCACACAACCCACATTGTTGTCGAAAATAGCCATGAATGACCATTTACAATAATACCGAAGGCTAACACCTACGGATTTTTGACCAAGAAATGGTCTCCACCAGAAATCCAAGAATGTGATCTATGGCAAGGAAACATATGTGGGGTGAGGTGTATGAGCCTCTGGTTGATGATCAATGGCCACACAACCCCCATTTTTGTCGAAAATGGCCATGAACGACCATTTTCAATAATATCGAAGGCTAACACCTACGGATTTTTGACAAAGAAATGGTCTCCACCAGAAATCAAAGAATGTGATCTACGACAAGGAAACATATGTGGGGTGAGGTGTATGAGCCTCTGGTCGACGATCAATGGCCACACAACCCCCATTTTGCCGAAAATAGCCATGAATGACCATTTTCAATAATACCGAAGGCTAACACGTACGAGTTTTTAACCAAGAAATGGTTTCCACCAGAAATCCAAGAATGTAATCTATGGCAAGGAAACATATGTGGGGTGAGGTGTACGAGCCTCTGGTCGATGATCAATGGCCACACAACCCCCATTTTGCCGAAAATAGCCATGAACGACCATTTTCAATAATACCGAAGGCTAACACGTACGAGTTTTTGACCAAGAAATGGTCTCCACCAAAAATCCAAGAATGTGATCTATGGCAAGGAAACATATGTGGGGTGAGATTTATGAGCCTCTAGTTGATGATAAATGGCCACACAACCCCCATTTTTTTATGAAAATAGCCATGAGCGACCATTTTCAATAATATTAGAGGCTAAGACCTACGGATTTTTGACCAAGAAATGGTCTCCACCAGAAATCCAAGAATGTGATCTATGGCAAGGAAACATATGTGGGGTGAGGTGTATGAGCCTATGGTCGATGATCAATGGCCACACAACCCCCATTTTTGTCGAAAATAGCCATGAATGACCATTTACAATAATACCGAAGGCTAACACCTACGGATTTTAACCAAGAAATGGTCTCCACCAGAAATCCAAGAATGTGATCTATGGCAAGGAAACATATGTGGGGTGAGGTGTATGAGCCTCTGGTCGATGATCAATGGCCACACAACCCCCATTTTTGTCGAAAATAGCCATGAACGACCATTTTCAATAATATCGAAGGCTAACACCTACAGATTTTTGACCAAGAAATGGTCTCCACCAGAAATCCAAGAATGTGATCTACGACAAGGAAACATTTGTGGGGTGAGGTGTATGAGCCTCTTGGTCGACGATCAATGGCCACACAACCCCCATTTTGCCGAAAATAGCCATGAATGACCATTTTCAATAATACCGAAGGCTAACACGTACGAGTTTTTAACCAAGAAATGGCTTCCACCAGAAATCCAAGAATGTAATCTATGGCAAGGAAACATATGTGGGGTGAGGTTTATGAGCCTCTAGTCGATGATAAATGGCCACACAACCCCCATTTTTTATGAAAATAGCCATGAGCGACCATTTTCAATAATACTAGAGGCTAACACCTACGGATTTTAGACCAAGAAATGGTCTCCACTAGAAATCCAAGATTGTGATCTACGACAAGGAAACATATGTGGGGTGAGGTGTATGAGCCTCTGGTCGACGATCAATGGCCACACAACCCCCATTTTGCCGAAAATAGCCATGAATGACCATTTTCAATAATACCGAAGGCTAACACGTATGAGTTTTTAACCAAGAAATGGCTTCCACCAGAAATCCAAGAATGTAATCTATGGCAAGGAAACATATGTGGGGTGAGGTTTATGAGCCTCTAGTCGATGATAAATGGCCACACAACCCCCATTTTTTATGAAAATAGCCATGAGCGACCTTGAAAATAGCCATGAGCAACCATTTTCAATAATACTAGAGGCTAACACCTACGGATTTTAGACCAAGAAATGGTCTCCACCAGAAATCCAAGAATGTGATCTATGGCAAGGAAACAATGTGGGGTGAGGTGTATGAGCGTCTGGTCGATGATCAATGGACACACAACCCCCATTTTTGTCGAAAATAGCCATGAACGACCATTTTCAATAATACTGAAGGCTAACACCTACGGATTTTTGACCAAGAAATGGTCTCCACCAATAATCCAAGAATGTGATTTATGGCAAAGAAACATATGTGGGGTGAGGTGTATGAGCCTCTGGTCGACGATCAATGGCCACACAACCCTAATTTTTTTCGAAAATAGCCATGAACGACCATTTTCAATGACACTGAAGGCTAACACCTACGGATTTTTGACCAAGAAATGGTCTCCACCATAAATCCAAGAATGTGATCTATGGCAAGGAAACATATGTGTAGTGAGGTGTATGAGCCTCTGGTCGAAGATCAATGGCCACACAACCCCCATTTTTGTCGAAAATAGCCATGAATGACCATTTTCAAAAATACCAAAGGCTAACACATTCGGATTTTTGCCCAAGAAATGGTCTCCACCAGAAATCCAAGAATGTGATCTATGGCAAGGAAAACATATGTGGGGTGAGGTGTACGAGCCTCTGGTCGATGATCAATGGCCACAGAACCCCCATTTTGCCGAAAATAGCCATGAACGACCATTTTCAATAATACCGAAGGCTAACACGTACGAGTTTTTGACCAAGAAATGGTCTCCACCAAAATCCAAGAATGTGATCTATGGCAAGGAAACATATGTGGGGTGAGATTTATGAGCCTCTAGTCGATGATAAATGGCCACACAACCCCCATTTTTTTATGAAAATAGCCATGAGCGACCATTTTCAATAATATTAGAGGCTAAGACCTACGGATTTTTGACCAAGAAATGGTCTCCACCAGAAATCCAAGAATGTGATCTATGCAAGGAAACATTTGTGGGGTGAGGTGTATGAGCCTCTGGTCGATGATCAATGGCCACACAACCCCCATTTTTGTCGAAAATAGCCATGAATGACCATTTACAATAATACCGAAGGCTAACACCTACGGATTTTTGACCAAGAAATGGTCTCCACCAGAAATCCAAGAATGTGATCTATGGCAAGGAAACATATGTGGGGTGAGGTGTATGAGCCTCTGGTCGATGATCAATGGCCACACAACCCCCATTTTTGTCGAAAATAGCCATGAACGACCATTTTCAATAATATCGAAGGCTAACACCTACGGATTTTTGACCAAGAAATGGTCTCCACCAGAAATCCAAGAATGTGATCTACGACAAGGAAACATATGTGGGGTGAGGTGTATGAGCCTCTGGTCGACGATCAATGGCCACACAACCCCCATTTTGCCGAAAATAGCCATGAATTACCATTTTCAATAATACCGAAGGCTAACACGTACGAGTTTTTAACCAAGAAATGGTTTCCACCAGAAATCCAAGAATGTAATCTATGGCAAGGAAACATATGTGGGGTGAGGTTTATGAGCCTCTAGTCGATGATAAATGGCCACACAACCCCCATTTTTATGAAAATAGCCATGAGCGACCTTGAAAATAGCCATGAGCGACCATTTTCAATAATATTAGAGGCTAAGACCTACGGATTTTTGACCAAGAAATGGTCTCCACCAGAAATCCAAGAATGTGATCTATGGCAAGGAAACATATGTGGGGTGAGGTGTATGAGCCTCTGGTCGATGATCAATGGCCACACAACCCCCATTTTTGTCGAAAATAGCCATGAATGACCATTTACAATAATACCGAAGGCTAACACCTACGGATTTTTGACCAAGAAATGGTCTCCACCAGAAATCCAAGAATGTGATCTATGGCAAGGAAACATATGTGGGGTGAGGTGTATGAGCCTCTGGTCGATAATCAATGGCCACACAACCCCCATTTTTTTCGAAAATAGCCATGAACGACCATTTTCAATAATATCGAAGGCTAACACCTATGGATTTTTGACCAAGAAATGGTCTCCACCAGAAATCCAAGAATGTGATCTACGACAAGGAAACATATGTGGGGTGAGGTGTATGAGCCTCTGGTCGACGATCAATGGCCACACAACCCCCATTTTGCCGAAAATAGCCATGAATGACCATTTTCAATAATACCGAAGGCTAACACGTACGAGTTTTTAACCAAGAAATGGTTTCCACCAGAAATCCAAGAATGTAATCTATGGCAAGGAAACATATGTGGGGTGAGGTTTATGAGCCTCTAGTCGATGATAAATGGCCACACAACCCCCATTTTTTATGAAAATAGCCATGAGCGACCTTGAAAATAGCCATGAGCGACCATTTTCAATAATACTAGAGGCTAACACCTACGGATTTTAGACCAAGAAATGGTCTCCACCAGAAATCCAAGAATGTGATCTATGGCAAGGAAACATATGTGGGGTGAGGTGTATGAGCGTCTGGTCGATGATCAATGGCCACACAACCCCCATTTTTGTCGAAAATAGCCATGAACGACCATTTTCAATAATACCGAAGGCTAACACCTATGGAATTTTGACCAAGAAATGGTCTCCACCAGAAATCCAAGAATGTGATCTATGGCAAGGAAACATATGTGGGGTGAGGTGTATGAGCCTCTGGTCGACGATCAATGGCCACACAACCCCCATTTTTTATGAAAATAGCCATGAGCGACCTTGAAAATAGCCATGAGCGACCATTTTCAATAATACTAGAGGCTAACACCTACGGATTTTAGACCAAGAAATGGTCTCCACCAGAAATCCAAGAATGTGATCTATGGCAAGGAAACATATGTGGGGTGAGGTGTATGAGCGTCTGGTCGATGATCAATGGCCACACAACCCCCATTTTTGTCGAAAATAGCCATGAACGACCATTTTCAATAATACCGAAGGGTAACACCTACGGATTTTTGACCAAGAAATGGTCTCCACCAGAAATCCAAGAATGTGATCTACGACAAGGAAACATATGTGGGGTGAGGTGTATGAGCCTCTGGTCGACGATCAATGGCCACACAACCCCCATTTTGCCGAAAATAGCCATGAATGACCATTTTCAATAATATCGAAGGCTAACACCTACGGATTTTTGACCAAGAAATGGTCTCCACCAAAATCCAAGAATGTGATCTACGACAAGGAAACATATGTGGGGTGAGGTGTATGAGCCTCTGGTCGACGATCAATGGCCACACAACCCCCATTTTGCCGAAAATAGCCATGAATGACCATTTTCAATAATACCGAAGGCTAACACGTACGAGTTTTTAACCAAGAAATGGTTTCCACCAGAAATCCAAGAATGTAATCTATGGCAAGGAACATATGTGGGGTGAGGTTTATGAGCCTCTAGTCGATGATAAATGGCCACACAACCCCCATTTTTTATGAAAATAGCCATGAGCGACCTGAAAATAGCCATGAGCGACCATTTTCAATAATACTAGAGGCTAACACCTACGGATTTTAGACCAAGAAATGGTCTCCACCAGAAATCCAAGAATGTGATCTATGGCAAGGAAACATATGTGGGGTGAGGTGTATGAGCGTCTGGTCGATGATCAATGGCCACACAACCCCATTTTTGTCGAAAATAGCCATGAACGACCATTTTCAATAATACCGAAGGCTAACACCTACGGATTTTTGACCAAGAAATGGTCTCCACCAGAAATCCAAGAATGTGATCTATGGCAAGGAAACATATGTGGGGTGAGGTGTATGAGCCTCTGGTCGATGATCAATGGCCACACAACCCTCCATTTTTGTCGAAAATAGCCATGAACGACCATTTTCAATAATATCGAAGGCTAACACCTACTGATTTTTGACCAAGAAATGGTCTCCACCAGAAATCCAAGAATGTGATCTATGACAAGGAAACATATGTGGGGTGAGGTGTATGAGCCTCTGGTCGACGATCAATGGCCACACAACCCCCATTTTGCCGAAAATAGCCATGAATGACCATTTTCAATAATATCGAAGGCTAACACCTACGGATTTTTGACCAAGAAATGGTCTCCACCAGAAATCCAAGAATGTGATCTACGACAAGGAAACATATGTGGGGTGAGGTGTATGAGCCTCTGGTCGACGATCAATGGCCACACAACCCCCATTTTGCCGAAAATAGGCATGAATGACCATTTTCAATAATACCGAAGGCTAACACGTACGAGTTTTTAACCAAGAAATGGTTTCCACCAGAAATCCAAGAATGTAATCTATGGCAATGAAACATATGTGGGGTGAGGTTTATGAGCCTCTAGTCGATGATAAATGGCCACACAACCCCCATTTTTTATGAAAATAGCCATGAGCGACCTTGAAAATAGCCATGAGCGACCATTTTCAATAATACTAGAGGCTAACACCTACGGATTTTTAGACCAAGAAATGGTCTCCACCAGAAATCCAAGAATGTGATCTATGGCAAGGAAACATTTGTGGGGTGAGGTGTATGAGCGTCTGGTCGATGATCAATGGCCACACAACCCCCATTTTTGTCGAAAATAGCCATGAACGACCATTTTCAATAATACCGAAGGCTAACACCTACGGATTTTTTACAAGAAATGGTCTCCACCAGAATTCCAAGAATGTGATCTATGGCAAGGAAACATATGTGGGGTGAGGTGTATGAGCCTCTAGTCGATGATCAATGGCCACACAACCCCCATTTTTGTCGAAAATAGCCATGAATGACCATTTTCAAAAATACCAAAGGCTAACACGTACGGATTTTTAACCAAGAAATGGTCTCCACCAGAAATCCAAGAATGTGATTTATGGCAAGGAAACATATGTGGGGTGAGGTGTACGAGCCTCTGGTCGATGATCAATGGCCACACAACCCCCATTTTGCCGAAAATAGCCATGAATGACCATTTTCAATAATACCGAAGGCTAACACGTACGAGTTTTTAACCAAGAAATGGTCTCCACCAGAAATCCAAGAATGTAATCTATGGCAAGGAAACATATGTGGGGTGAGGTTTATGAGCCTCTAGTCGATGATAAATGGCCACACAAGCTCCATTTTTTATGAAAATAGCCATGAGCGACCTTGAAAATAGCCATGAGCGACCATTTTCAATAATACTAGAGGCTAACACCTACGGATTTTAGACCAAGAAATGGTCTCCACCAGAAATCCAAGAATGTGATCTATGGCAAGGAAACATATGTGGGGTGAGGTGTATGAGCGTCTGGTCGATGATCAATGGCCACACAACCCCCATTTTTGTCGAAAATAGCCATGAATGACCATTTTCAATAATACCGAAGGCTAACACCTACGGATTTTTGACCAAGAAATGGTCTCCACCAGAAATCCAAGAATGTGATCTATGGCAAGGAAACATATGTGGGGTGAGGTGTATGAGCCTCTAGTCGATGATCAATGGCCACACAACCCCCATTTTTGTCGAAAATAGCCATGAATGATCATTTTCAAAATACCAAAGGCTAACACATACGGATTTTTGACCAAGAAATGGTCTCCACCAGAAATCCAAGAATGTGATCTATGGCAAGGAAACATATGTGGGGTGAGGTGTACGAGCCTCTGGTCGATGATCAATGGCCACACAACCCCCATTTTGCCAAAAATAGCCATGAATGACCATTTTCAATAATACCGAAGACTAACACGTACGAGTTTTTAACCAAGAAATGGTTTCCACCAGAAATCCAAGAATGTAATCTATGGCAAGGAAACATATGTGGGGTGAGGTTTATGAGCCTCTAGTCGATGATAAATGGCCACACAACCCCCATTTTTTATGAAAATAGCCATGAGCGACCTTGAAAATAGCCATGAGCGACCATTTTCAATAATACTAGAGGCTAACACCTACGGATTTTAGACCAAGAAATGGTCTCCACCAGAAATCCAAGAATGTGATCTATGGCAAGGAAACATATGTGGGGTGAGGTGTATGAGCGTCTGGTCGATGATCAATGGCCACACAACCCCCATTTTTGTCGAAAATAGCCATGAACGACCATTTTCAATAATACCGAAGGCTAACACCTACGGATTTTGACCAAGAAATGGTCTCCACCAGAAATCCAAGAATGTGATCTATGGCAAGGAAACATATGTGGGGTGAGGTGTATGAGCCTCTGGTCGACGATCAATGGCCACACAACCCCCATTTTTTATGAAAATAGCCATGAGCGACCTTGAAAATAGCCATGAGCGACCATTTTCAATAATACTAGAGGCTAACACCTACGGATTTTAAACCAAGAAATGGTCTCCACCAGAAATCCAAGAATGTGATCTATGGCAAGGAAACAAATGTGGGGTGAGGTGTATGAGCGTCTGGTCGATGATCAATGGCCACACAACCCCCATTTTTGTCGAAAATAGCCATGAACGACCATTTTCAATAATACCGAAGGCTAACACCTACGGATTTTTGACCAAGAAATGGTCTCCACCAGAAATCCAAGAATGTGATCTATAGCAAGGAAACATATGTGGGGTGAGGTGTATGAGCCTCTGGTCGATGATCAATGGCCACACAACCCCCATTTTTGTCGAAAATAGCCATGAACGACCATTTTCAATAATATCGATGGCTAACACCTACGGATTTTTGACCAAGAAATGGTCTCCAGCAGAAATCCAAGAATGTGATCTACGACAAGGAAACATATGTGGGGTGAGGTGTATGAGCCTCTGGTCGACGATCAATGGCCACACAACCCCCATTTTGCCGAAAATAGCCATGAATGACCATTTTCAATAATATCGAAGGCTAACACCTACGGATTTTTTGACCAAGAAATGGTCTCCACCAGAAATCCAAGAATGTGATCTACGACAAGGAAACATATGTGGGGTGAGGTGTATGAGCCTCTGGTCGACGATCAATGGCCACACAACCCCCATTTTGCCGAAAATAGCCATGAATGACCATTTTCAATAATACCGAAGGCTAACACGTACGAGTTTTTAGCCAAGAAATGGTTTCCACCAGAAATCCAAGAATGTAATATATGGCAAGGAAACATATGTGGGGTGAGGTTTATGAGCCTCTAGTCGATGATAAATGGCCACACAACCCCCATTTTTTATGAAAATAGCCATGAGCGACCTTGAAAATAGCCATGAGCGACCATTTTCAATAATACTAGAGGCTAACACCTACGGATTTTAGACCAAGAAATGGTCTCCACCCGAAATCCAAGAATGTGATCTATGGCAAGGAAACATATGTGGGGTGAGGTGTATGAGCGTCTGGTCGATGATCAATGGCCACACAACCCCCATTTTTGTCGAAAATAGCCATGAACGACCATTTTCAATAATACCGAAGGCTAACACCTACGGATTTTTGACCAAGAAATGGTCTCCACCAGAAATCCAAGAATGTGATCTATGGCAAGGAAACATATGTGGGGTGAGGTGTATGAGCCTCTGGTCGATGATCAATGGCCACACAACCTCCATTTTTGTCGAAAATAGCCATGAACGACCATTTTCAATAATATCGAAGGCTAACACCTACGGATTTTTGACCAAGAAATGGTCTCCACCAGAAATCCAAGAATGTGATCTACGACGAGGAAACATATGTGGGGTGAGGCGTATGAGCCTCTGGTCGACGATCAATGGCCACACAACCCCCATTTGGTCGAAAATAGCCATGAATGACCATTTTCAATAATATCGAAGGCTAACACCTACGGATTTTTGACCAAGAAATGGTCTCCACCAGAAATCCAAGAATGTGATCTACGACAAGGAAACATATGTGGGGTGAGGTGTATGAGCCTCTGGTCGACGATCAATGGCCACACAACCCCCATTTGTCGAAAATAGCCATGAATGACCATTTTCAATAATATCGAAGGCTAACACCTACGGATTTTTGACCAAGAAATGGTCTCCACCAAAAATCCAAGAATGTGATCTACGACAAGGAAACATATGTGGGGTGAGGTGTATGAGCCTCTGGTCGACGATCAATGGCCACACAACCCCCATTTTGCCGAAAATAGCCATGAATGACCATTTTCAATAATACCGAAGGCTAACACGTACGAGTTTTTAACCAAGAAATGGTTTCCACCAGAAATCCAAGAATGTAATCTATGGCAAGGAAACATATGTGGGGTGAGGTTTATGAGCCTCTAGTCGATGATAAATGGCCACACAACCCCCATTTTTTATGAAAATAGCCATGAGCGACCTTGAAAATAGCCATGAGCGACCATTTTCAATAATACTAGAGGCTAACACCTACGGATTTTAGACCAAGAAATGGTCTCCACCAGAAATCCAAGAATGTGATCTATGGCAAGGAAACATATGTGGGGTGAGGTGTATGAGCGTCTGGTCGATGATCAATGGCCACACAACCCCCATTTTTGTCGAAAATAGCCATGAACGACCATTTTCAATAATACCGAAGGCTAACACCTACGGATTTTTGACCAAGAAATGGTCTCCACCAGAAATCCAAGAATGTGATCTATGGCAAGGAAACATATGTGGGGTGAGGTGTATGAGCCTCTGGTCGATGATCAATGGCCACACAACCTCCATTTTTGTCGAAAATAGCCATGAACGACCATTTTCAATAATATCGAAGGCTAACACCTACTGATTTTTGACCAAGAAATGGTCTCCACCAGAAATCCAAGAATGTGATCTATGACAAGGAAACATATGTGGGGTGAGGTGTATGAGCCTCTGGTCGACGATCAATGGCCACACAACCCCCATTTTGCCGAAAATAGCCATGAATGACCATTTTCAATAATATCGAAGGCTAACACCTACGGATTTTTGACCAAGAAATGGTCTCCACCAGAAATCCAAGAATGTGATCTACGACAAGGAAACATATGTGGGGTGAGGTGTATGAGCCTCTGGTCGACGATCAA
This sequence comes from Zea mays, assembly GCF_902167145.1. NCBI lineage: Eukaryota > Viridiplantae > Streptophyta > Magnoliopsida > Poales > Poaceae > Zea > Zea mays. Next base: position 35,403 of record NW_023367219.1, read on the forward strand.
TGGCCACACAACCCCCATTTTGCCGAAAATAGGCATGAATGACCATTTTCAATAATACCGAAGGCTAACACGTACGAGTTTTTAACCAAGAAATGGTTTCCACCAGAAATCCAAGAATGTAATCTATGGCAATGAAACATATGTGGGGTGAGGTTTATGAGCCTCTAGTCGATGATAAATGGCCACACAACCCCCATTTTTTATGAAAATAGCCATGAGCGACCTTGAAAATAGCCATGAGCGACCATTTTCAATAATACTAGAGGCTAACACCTACGGATTTTAGACCAAGAAATGGTCTCCACCAGAAATCCAAGAATGTGATCTATGGCAAGGAAACATTTGTGGGGTGAGGTGTATGAGCGTCTGGTCGATGATCAATGGCCACACAACCCCCATTTTTGTCGAAAATAGCCATGAACGACCATTTTCAATAATACCGAAGGCTAACACCTACGGATTTTTTACCAAGAAATGGTCTCCACCAGAATTCCAAGAATGTGATCTATGGCAAGGAAACATATGTGGGGTGAGGTGTATGAGCCTCTAGTCGATGATCAATGGCCACACAACCCCCATTTTTGTCGAAAATAGCCATGAATGACCATTTTCAAAAATACCAAAGGCTAACACGTACGGATTTTTTAACCAAGAAATGGTCTCCACCAGAAATCCAAGAATGTGATTTATGGCAAGGAAACATATGTGGGGTGAGGTGTACGAGCCTCTGGTCGATGATCAATGGCCACACAACCCCCATTTTGCCGAAAATAGCCATGAATGACCATTTTCAATAATACCGAAGGCTAACACGTACGAGTTTTTAACCAAGAAATGGTCTCCACCAGAAATCCAAGAATGTGATCTATGGCAAGGAAACATATGTGGGGTGAGGTGTATGAGCGTCTGGTCGTTGATCAATGGCCACACAACCCCCATTTTTGTCAAAAATAGCCATGAACGACCATTTTCAATAATACTGAAGGCTAACACCTACGGATTTTTGACCAAGAAATGGTCTCCACCAGAAATCCAAGAATGTGATATATGGCAAGGAAACATATGTGGGGTGAGGTGTATGAGCCTCTGGTCGACGATCAATGGCCACACAACCCTAATTTTTGTCGAAAATAGCCATGAACGACCATTTTCAATGACATTGAAGGCTAACACCTACGGATTTTTGACCAAGAAATGGTCTCCACCATAAATCCAAGAATGTGATCTATGGCAAGGAAACATATGTGTAGTGAGGTGTATGAGCCTCTGGTCGATGATCAATGGCCACACAACCCCCATTTTTGTCGAAAATAGCCATGAATGACCATTTACAATAATACCGAAGGCTAACACCTACGGATTTTTGACCAAGAAATGGTCTCCACCAGAAATCCAAGAATATGATCTATGGCAAGGAAACATATGTGGGGTGAGGTGTATGAGCCTCTGGTCGACGATCAATGGCCACACAACCCCCATTTTGTCGAAAATAGCCATGAATGACCATTTTCAATAATACCGAAGGCTAACACGTACGAGTTTTTAACCAAGAAATGGTCTCCACCAGAAATCCAAGAATGTAATCTATGGCAAGGAAACATATGTGGGGTGAGGTTTATGAGCCTCTAGTCGATGATAAATGGCCACACAAGCTCCATTTTTTATGAAAATAGCCATGAGCGACCTTGAAAATAGCCATGAGCGACCATTTTCAATAATACTAGAGGCTAACACCTACGGATTTTAGACCAAGAAATGGTCTCCACCAGAAATCCAAGAATGTGATCTATGGCAAGGAAACATATGTGGGGTGAGGTGTATGAGCGTCTGGTCGATGATCAATGGCCACACAACCCCCATTTTTGTCGAAAATAGCCATGAATGACCATTTTCAATAATACCGAAGGCTAACACCTACGGATTTTTGACCAAGAAATGGTCTCCACCAGAAATCCAAGAATGTGATCTATGGCAAGGAAACATATGTGGGGTGAGGTGTATGAGCCTCTAGTCGATGATCAATGGCCACACAACCCCCATTTTTGTCGAAAATAGCCATGAATGATCATTTTCAAAAATACCAAAGGCTAACACATACGGATTTTTGACCAAGAAATGGTCTCCACCAGAAATCCAAGAATGTGATCTATGGCAAGGAAACATATGTGGGGTGAGGTGTACGAGCCTCTGGTCGATGATCAATGGCCACACAACCCCCATTTTGCCAAAAATAGCCATGAATGACCATTTTCAATAATACCGAAGGACTAACACGTACGAGTTTTTAACCAAGAAATGGTTTCCACCAGAAATCCAAGAATGTAATCTATGGCAAGGAAACATATGTGGGGTGAGGTTTATGAGCCTCTAGTCGATGATAAATGGCCACACAACCCCCATTTTTTATGAAAATAGCCATGAGCGACCTTGAAAATAGCCATGAGCGACCATTTTCAATAATACTAGAGGCTAACACCTACGGATTTTAGACCAAGAAATGGTCTCCACCAGAAATCCAAGAATGTGATCTATGGCAAGGAAACATATGTGGGGTGAGGTGTATGAGCGTCTGGTCGATGATCAATGGCCACACAACCCCCATTTTTGTCGAAAATAGCCATGAACGACCATTTTCAATAATACCGAAGGCTAACACCTACGGATTTTTGACCAAGAAATGGTCTCCACCAGAAATCCAAGAATGTGATCTATGGCAAGGAAACATATGTGGGGTGAGGTGTATGAGCCTCTGGTCGACGATCAATGGCCACACAACCCCCATTTTTTATGAAAATAGCCATGAGCGACCTTGAAAATAGCCATGAGCGACCATTTTCAATAATACTAGAGGCTAACACCTACGGATTTTAACCAAGAAATGGTCTCCACCAGAAATCCAAGAATGTGATCTATGGCAAGGAAACAATGTGGGGTGAGGTGTATGAGCGTCTGGTCGATGATCAATGGCCACACAACCCCCATTTTTGTCGAAAATAGCCATGAACGACCATTTTCAATAATACCGAAGGCTAACACCTACGGATTTTTGACCAAGAAATGGTCTCCACCAGAAATCCAAGAATGTGATCTATAGCAAGGAAACATATGTGGGGTGAGGTGTATGAGCCTCTGGTCGATGATCAATGGCCACACAACCCCCATTTTTGTCGAAAATAGCCATGAACGACCATTTTCAATAATATCGATGGCTAACACCTACGGATTTTTGACCAAGAAATGGTCTCCAGCAGAAATCCAAGAATGTGATCTACGACAAGGAAACATATGTGGGGTGAGGTGTATGAGCCTCTGGTCGACGATCAATGGCCACACAACCCCCATTTTGCCGAAAATAGCCATGAATGACCATTTTCAATAATATCGAAGGCTAACACCTACGGATTTTTGACCAAGAAATGGTCTCCACCAGAAATCCAAGAATGTGATCTACGACAAGGAAACATATGTGGGGTGAGGTGTATGAGCCTCTGGTCGACGATCAATGGCCACACAACCCCCATTTTGCCGAAAATAGCCATGAATGACCATTTTCAATAATACCGAAGGCTAACACGTACGAGTTTTTAGCCAAGAAATGGTTTCCACCAGAAATCCAAGAATGTAATATATGGCAAGGAAACATATGTGGGGTGAGGTTTATGAGCCTCTAGTCGATGATAAATGGCCACACAACCCCCATTTTTTATGAAAATAGCCATGAGCGACCTTGAAAATAGCCATGAGCGACCATTTTCAATAATACTAGAGGCTAACACCTACGGATTTTAGACCAAGAAATGGTCTCCACCCGAAATCCAAGAATGTGATCTATGGCAAGGAAACATATGTGGGGTGAGGTGTATGAGCGTCTGGTCGATGATCAATGGCCACACAACCCCCATTTTTGTCGAAAATAGCCATGAACGACCATTTTCAATAATACCGAAGGCTAACACCTACGGATTTTTGACCAAGAAATGGTCTCCACCAGAAATCCAAGAATGTGATCTATGGCAAGGAAACATATGTGGGGTGAGGTGTATGAGCCTCTGGTCGATGATCAATGGCCACACAACCTCCATTTTTGTCGAAAATAGCCATGAACGACCATTTTCAATAATATCGAAGGCTAACACCTACGGATTTTTGACCAAGAAATGGTCTCCACCAGAAATCCAAGAATGTGATCTACGACGAGGAAACATATGTGGGGTGAGGTGTATGAGCCTCTGGTCGACGATCAATGGCCACACAACCCCCATTTGGTCGAAAATAGCCATGAATGACCATTTTCAATAATATCGAAGGCTAACACCTACGGATTTTTGACCAAGAAATGGTCTCCACCAGAAATCCAAGAATGTGATCTACGACAAGGAAACATATGTGGGGTGAGGTGTATGAGCCTCTGGTCGACGATCAATGGCCACACAACCCCCATTTTGCCGAAAATAGCCATGAATGACCATTTTCAATAATACCGAAGGCTAACACGTACGAGTTTTTAACCAAGAAATGGTTTCCACTAGAAATCGAAGAATGTAATCTATGGCAATGAAACATATGTGGGGTGAGGTTTATGAGCCTCTAGTCGATGATAAATGGCCACACAACCCCCATTTTTTATGAAAATAGCCATGAGCGACCTTGAAAATAGCCATGAGCGACCATTTTCAATAATACTAGAGGCTAACACCTACGGATTTTAGACCAAGAAATGGTCTCCACCAGAAATCCAAGAATGTGATCTATGGCAAGGAAACATATGTGGGGTGAGGTGTATGAGCGTCTGGTCGATGATCAATGGCCACACAACCCCATTTTTGTCGAAAATAGCCATGAACGACCATTTTCAATAATACCGAAGGCTAACACCTACGGATTTTTTACCAAGAAATGGTCTCCACCAGAAATCCAAGAATGTGATCTATGGCAAGGAAACATATGTGGGGTGAGGTGTATGAGCCTCTAGTCGATGATCAATGGCCACACAACCCCCATTTTTGTCGAAAATAGCCATGAATGACCATTTTCAAAAATACCAAAGGCTAACACGTACGGATTTTTAACCAAGAAATGGTCTCCACCAGAAATCCAAGAATGTGATCTATGGCAAGGAAACATATGTGGGGTGAGGTGTACGAGCCTCTGGTCGATGATAAATGGCCACACAACCCCCATTTTGCCGAAAATAGCCATGAATGACCATTTTCAATAATACCGAAGGCTAACACGTACGAGTTTTTAACCAAGAAATGGTCGCCACTAGAAATCCAAGAATGTGATCTATGGCAAGGAAACATATGTGGGGTGAGGTGTATGAGCGTCTGGTCGATGATCAATGGCCACACAACCCCCATTTTTGTCGAAAATAGCCATGAACGACCATTTTCAATAATACCGAAGGCTAACACCTACGGATTTTTGACCAAGAAATGGTCTCCACCAGAAATCCAAGAATTTGATCTATGGCAAGGAAACATATGTGGGGTGAGGTGTATGAGCCTCTGGTCGACGATCAATGGCCACACAACCCTAATTTTTGTCGAAAATAGCCATGAACGACCATTTTCAATGACACTGAAGGCTAACACCTACGGATTTTTGACCAAGAAATGGTCTCCACCATAAATCCAAGAATGTGATCTATGGCAAGGAAACATATGTGTACTGAGGTGTATGAGCCTCTGGTCGATGATCAATGGCCACACAACCCCCATTTTTGTCGAAAATAGCCATGAATGACCATTTACAATAATACCGAAGGCTAACACCTACGGATTTTTGACCAAGAAATGGTCTCCACCAGAAATCCAAGAATGTGATCTATGGCAAGGAAACATATGTGGGGTGAGGTGTATGAGCCTCTGGTCGACGATCAATGGCCACACAACCCCCATTTTGCCGAAAATAGCCATGAATGACCATTTTCAATAATACCGAAGGCTAACACGTACGAGTTTTTAACCAAGAAATGGTCTCCACCAGAAATCCAAGAATGTAATCTATGGCAAGGAAACATATGTGGGGTGAGGTTTATGAGCCTCTAGTCGATGATAAATGGCCACACAACCCCCATTTTTTATGAAAATAGCCATGAGCGACCTTGAGAATAGCCATGAGCGACCATTTTCAATAATACTAGAGGCTAACACCTACGGATTTTAGACCAAGAAATGGTCTCCACCAGAAATCCAAGAATGTGATCTATGGCAAGGAAACATATGTGGGGTGAGGTGTATGAGCATCTGGTCGATGATCAATGGCCACACAACCCCCATTTTTGTCGAAAATAGCCATGAATGACCATTTTCAATAATACCGAAGGCTAACACCTACGGATTTTTGACCAAGAAATGGTCTCCACCAGAAATCCAAGAATGTGATCTATGGCAAGGAAACATATGTGGGGTGAGGTGTATGAGCCTCTAGTCGATGATCAATGGCCACACAACCCCCATTTTTGTCGAAAATAGCCATGAATGACCATTTTCAAAAATACCAAAGGCTAACACGTACGGATTTTTGACCAAGAAATGGTCTCCACCAGAAATCCAAGAATGTGATCTATGGCAAGGAAACATATGTGGGGTGAGGTGTACGAGCCTCTGGTCGATGATCAATGGCCACACAACCCCCATTTTGCCGAAAATAGCCATGAATGACCATTTTCAATAATACCGAAGGCTAACACGTACGAGTTTTTAACCAAGAAATGGTTTCCACCAGAAATCCAAGAATGTAATCTATGGCAAGGAAACATATGTGGGGTGAGGTTTATGAGCCTCTGGTCGATGATGAATGGCCACACAACCCCCATTTTTGTCGAAAATAGCCATGAACGACCATTTTCAATAATACCGAAGGCTAACACCTACGGATTTTTGACCAAGAAATGGTCTCCACCAGAAATCCAAGAATGTGATCTATGGCAAGGAAACATATGTGGGGTGAGGTGTATGAGCCTCTGGTCGATGATCAATGGCCACACAACCCCCATTTTTGTCGAAAATAGCCATGAACGACCATTTTCAATAATATCGAAGGCTAACACCTACGGATTTTTGACCAAGAAATGGTCTCCACCAGAAATCCAAGAATGTGATCTATGGCAAGGAAACATATGTGGGGTGAGGTGTATGAGCCTCTGGTCGACGATCAATGGCCACACAACCCTAATTTTTGTCGAAAATAGCCATGAACGACCATTTTCAATAATACCGAAGGCTAACACGTACGAGTTTTTAACCAAGAAATGGTTTCCACCAGAAATCCAAGAATGTAATCTATGGCAAGGAAACATATGTGGGGTGAGGTGTATGAGCCTCTGGTCGACGATCAATGGCCACACAACCCTAATTTTTGTCGAAAATAGCCATGAACGACCATTTTCAATGACACTGAAGGCTAACACCTACGGATTTTTGACCAAGAAATGGTCTCCACCATAAATCCAAGAATGTAATCTATGGCAAGGAAACATATGTGGGGTGAGGTTTATGAGCCTCTGGTCGAAGATCAATGGCCACACAACCCCCATTTTTGTCGAAAATAGCCATGAATGACCATTTTACAATAATACCGAAGGCTAACACCTACGGATTTTTGCCCAAGAAATGGTCTCCACCAGAAATCCAAGAATGTGATCTATGGCAAGGAAACATATGTGGGGTGAGGTGTATGAGCCTCTGGTCGACGATCAATGGCCACACAACCCTAATTTTTGTCGAAAATAGCCATGAACGACCATTTTCAATGACACTGAAGGCTAACACCTACGGATTTTTGACCAAGAAATGGTCTCCACCATAAATCCAAGAATGTGATCTATGGCAAGGAAACATATGTGTAGTGAGGTGTATGAGCCTCTGGTCGAAGATCAATGGCCACACAACCCCCATTTTTGTCGAAAATAGCCATGAATGACCATTTACAATAATACCGAAGGCTAACACCTACGGATTTTTGACCAAGAAATGGTCTCCACCAGAAATCCAAGAATGTGATCTATGGCAAGGAAACATATGTGGGGTGAGGTGTACGAGCCTCTGGTCGATCATCAATGGCCACACAACCCCCATTTTTGTCGAAAATAGCCATGAACGACCATTTTCAATGACACTGAAGGCTAACACCTACGGATTTTTGACCAAGAAATGGTCTCCACCAGAAATCCAAGAATGTGATCTATGGCAAGGAAACATATGTGGAGTGAGGTGTACGAGCCTCTGGTCGATGATCAATGGCCACACAACCCCCATTTTGCCGAAAATAGCCATGAACGACCATTTTCAATAATACCGAAGGCTAACACGTACGAGTATTTAACCAAGAAATGGTCTCCACCAGAAATCCAAGAATGTGATCTATGGCAAGGAAACATATGTGGGGTGAGGTTTATGAGCCTCTAGTCGATGATAAATGGCCACACAACCCCCATTTTTTATGAAAATAGCCATGAGCGACCTTGAAAATAGCCATGAGCGACCATTTTCAATAATACTAGAGGCTAACACCTACGGATTTTAGGCCAAGAAATGGTCTCCACCAGAAATCCAAGAATGTGATCTACGACAAGGAAACATATGTGGGGTGAGGTGTATGAGCCTCTGGTCGACGATCAATGGCCACACAACCCCCATTTTGCCGAAAATAGCCATGAACGACCATTTTCAATAATACCGAAGGCTAACACGTACGAGTTTTTGACCAAGAAATGGTCTCCACCAAAAATCCAAGAATGTGATCTATGGCAAGGAAACATATGTGGGGTGAGATTTATGAGCCTCCTAGTCGATGATAAATGTCCACACAACCCCCATTTTGCCGAAAATAGCCATGAATGACCATTTTCAATAATACCGAAGGCTAACACCTACGGATTTTTGACCAAGAAATGGTCTCCACCAGAAATCCAAGAATGTGATCTATGGC
>NW_023367220.1:0-44149 GCF_902167145.1 Zea mays
TAATACTAGAAAAATCCGTAGGTCTTAGCCTCTAGTATTATTGAAAATGGTCGCTCATGGCTATTTTCATAAAAAATGGGGGTTGTGTGGCCATTGATCATCGACTAGAGGCTCATACACCTCACCCCACATATGTTTCCTTGCCATAGATCACATTCTTGGATTTCTGGTGGAGACCATTTCTTGGTCTAAAATCCGTAGGTGTTAGCCTCTAGTATTATTGAAAATGGTCGCTCATGGCTATTTTCATAAAAAATGGGGGTTGTGTGGCCATTGATCATCGACCAGAGGCTCGTACACCTCACCCCACATATGTTTCCTTGCCATAGATTACATTCTTGGATTTCTGGTGGAAACCATTTCTTGGTTAAAAACTCGTACGTGTTAGCCTTCGGTATTATTGAAAATGGTCATTCATGGCTATTTTCGGCAAAATGGGGGTTGTGTGGCCATTGATCATCGACCAGAGGCTCATACACCTCACCCCACATATGTTTCCTTGCCATAGATCACATTCTTGGATTTCTGGTGGAGACCATTGATCTTCGACCAGAGGCTCGTACACCTCACCCCACATATGTTTTCTTGCCATAGATCACATTCTTGGATTTCTGGTGGAGACCATTTCTTGGTCAAAAATCCGTAGGTGTTAGCCTTCAGTGTCATTGAAAATGGTCGTTCATGGCTATTTTCGACAAAAATTAGGGTTGTGTGGCCATTGATCGTCGACCAGAGGCTCATACACCTCACCCCACATATGTTTCCTTGCCATAGATCACATTCTTGGATTTCTGGTGGAGACCATTTGTTGGTCAAAAATCCGTAGGTGTTAGCTTTCGATATTATTGAAAATGGTCGTTCATGGCTATTTTCATCAAAAATGGGGGTTGTGTGGCCATTTATCATCGACCAGAGGCTCGTACACCTCACCCCACATATGTTTCCTTGCCATAGATTACATTCTTGGATTTCTGGTGGAAACCATTTCTTGGTTAAAAACTCGTACGTGTTAGCCTTCGGTATTATTGAAAATGGTCGTTCATGGCTATTTTCGGCAAAATGGGGGTTGTGTGGCCATAGATCATCGACCAGAGGCTCATACACCTCACCCCACATATGTTTCCTTGCCATAGATCACATTCCTGGATTTCTGGTGGAGACCATTGATCTTCGACCAGAGGCTCATACACCTCACTACACATATGTTTCCTTGCCATAGATCACATTCTTGGATTTCTGGTGGAGACCATTTCTTGGGCAAAAATCCGAATGTGTTAGCCTTCGGTATTTTTGAAAATGGTAATTCATGGCTATTTTCGACAAAAATGAGGGTTGTGTGGCCATTGATCATCGACTAGAGGCTCATACACCTCACCACATATGTTTCCTTGCCATAGATCACATTCTTGGATTTCTGGTGGAAACCATTTCTTGGTTAAAAACTCGTACGTGTTAGCCTTTGGTATTATTGAAAATGGTCGTTCATGGCTATTTTCGGCAAAATGGGGGTTGTGTGGCCATTGATCATCGACCAGAGGCTCGTACACCTCACCCCACATATGTTTCCTAGCCATAGATCACATTCTTGGATTTCTGGTGGAGACCATTTCTTGGTCTAAAATCCGTAGGTGTTAGCCTCTAGTATTATTGAAAATGGTCGCTCATGGCTATTTTCAAGGTCGCTCATGGCTATTTTCATAAAAAATGGGGGTTGTGTGGCCATTTATCATCGACTAGAGGCTCATAAACCTCACCCCACATATGTTTCCTTGCCATAGATCACATTCTTGGATTTCTGGTGGAGACCATTTCTTGGTCTAAAATCCGTAGGAGTTAGCCTCTAGTATTATTGAAAATGGTCGCTCATGGCAATTTTCATAAAAAATGGGGGTTGTGTGGCCATTGATCATCGACCAGAGGCTCGTACACCTCACCCCACATATGTTTCCTTGCCATAGATCACATTCTTGGATTTCTGGAGGAGACCATTGATCTTCGACCAGAGGCTCATACACCTCACTACACATATGTTTCCTTGCCATAGATCACATTCTTGGATTATGGTGGAGACCATTTCTTGGTCAAAAATTAGTAGGTGTTAGCCTTCGGTATTATTGAAAATGGTCGTTCATGGCTATTTTCGGCAAAATGGGGGTTGTGTGGCCATTGATCATCGACCAGAGGCTCGTACACCTCACCCCACATATGTTTCCTTGCCATAGATCACATTCTTGGATTTCTGGTGGAGACCATTTCTTGGTCAAAAATCCGTAGGTGTTAGCCTTCGGTATTATTGAAAATGGTCATTCATGGCTATTTTCGACAAAAATGGGGGTTGTGTGGCCATTGATTATCGACCAGACGCTCATACACCTCACCCCACATATGTTTCCTTGCCATAGATCACTGTTTCCTTGCCATAGATCACATTCTTGGATTTCTGGTGGAGACCATTTCTTGGTTAAAAACTCGTACGTGTTAGCCTTCGGTATTATTGAAAATGGTCGTTCATGGCTATTTTCGGCAAAATGGGGGTTGTGTGGCCATTGATCATCGACCAGAGGCTCGTACACCTCACCCCACATATGTTTCCTTGCCATAGATCACATTCTTGGATTTCTGGTGGAGACCATTTCTTGGTCAAAAATCCGTAGTTGTTAGCCTTCGGTATTATTGAAAATGGTCATTCATGGATATTTTCGACAAAAATGGGGGTTGTGTGGCCATTGATCATCGACCAGAGGCTCGTAAACCTCACCCCACATATGTTTTCTTGCCATAGATCACATTCTTTGATTTCTGGTGGAGACCATTTCTTGGTCAAAAATTTGTAGGTCTTAGCCTCTAGTATTATTGAAAATGGTCTCTCATGGCTATTTTCATAAAAATTGGGGGTTATGTGGCCATTGATCATCGACCAGAGGCTCGTACACCTCACCCCACATATGTTTCCTTGCCATAGATCACATTCTTGGATTTCTGGTGGAGACCATTTCTTGGTCAAAAATCCGTAGGTGTTAGCCTTCGATATTATTGAAAATGGTCGTTCATGGCTATTTTCGACAAAAATGGGGGTTGTGTGGCCATTGATCATCGACCAGAGGCTCGTACACCTCACCCCACATATGTTTCCTTGCCATAGATTACATTCTTGGATTTCTGGTGGAAACCATTTCTTGGTTAAAAACTCGTACGTGTTAGCCTTCGGTATTATTGAAAATGGTCGTTCATGGCTATTTTCGGCAAAATGGGGGTTGTGTGGCCATAGATCATCGACCAGAGGCTCATACACCTCACCCCACATATGTTTCCTTGCCATAGATCACATTCCTGGATTTCTGGTGGAGACCATTGATCTTCGACCAGAGGCTCATACACCTCACTACACATATGTTTCCTTGCCATAGATCACATTCTTGGATTTCTGGTGGAGACCATTTCTTGGGCAAAAATCCGAATGTGTTAGCCTTCGGTATTTTTGAAAATGGTAATTCATGGCTATTTTCGACAAAAATGAGGGTTGTGTGGCCATTGATCATCGACTAGAGGCTCATACACCTCACCACATATGTTTCCTTGCCATAGATCACATTCTTGGATTTCTGGTGGAAACCATTTCTTGGTTAAAAACTCGTACGTGTTAGCCTTTGGTATTATTGAAAATGGTCGTTCATGGCTATTTTCGGCAAAATGGGGGTTGTGTGGCCATTGATCATCGACCAGAGGCTCGTACACCTCACCCCACATATGTTTCCTAGCCATAGATCACATTCTTGGATTTCTGGTGGAGACCATTTCTTGGTCTAAAATCCGTAGGTGTTAGCCTCTAGTATTATTGAAAATGGTCGCTCATGGCTATTTTCAAGGTCGCTCATGGCTATTTTCATAAAAAATGGGGGTTGTGTGGCCATTTATCATCGACTAGAGGCTCATAAACCTCACCCCACATATGTTTCCTTGCCATAGATCACATTCTTGGATTTCTGGTGGAGACCATTTCTTGGTCTAAAATCCGTAGGAGTTAGCCTCTAGTATTATTGAAAATGGTCGCTCATGGCAATTTTCATAAAAAATGGGGGTTGTGTGGCCATTGATCATCGACCAGAGGCTCGTACACCTCACCCCACATATGTTTCCTTGCCATAGATCACATTCTTGGATTTCTGGAGGAGACCATTGATCTTCGACCAGAGGCTCATACACCTCACTACACATATGTTTCCTTGCCATAGATCACATTCTTGGATTTATGGTGGAGACCATTTCTTGGTCAAAAATTAGTAGGTGTTAGCCTTCGGTATTATTGAAAATGGTCGTTCATGGCTATTTTCGGCAAAATGGGGGTTGTGTGGCCATTGATCATCGACCAGAGGCTCGTACACCTCACCCCACATATGTTTCCTTGCCATAGATCACATTCTTGGATTTCTGGTGGAGACCATTTCTTGGTCAAAAATCCGTAGGTGTTAGCCTTCGGTATTATTGAAAATGGTAATTCATGGCTATTTTCGACAAAAATGGGGGTTGTGTGGCCATTGATTATCGACCAGACGCTCATACACCTCACCCCACATATGTTTCCTTGCCATAGATCACTGTTTCCTTGCCATAGATCACATTCTTGGATTTCTGGTGGAGACCATTTCTTGGTTAAAAACTCGTACGTGTTAGCCTTCGGTATTATTGAAAATGGTCGTTCATGGCTATTTTCGGCAAAATGGGGGTTGTGTGGCCATTGATCATCGACCAGAGGCTCGTACACCTCACCCCACATATGTTTCCTTGCCATAGATCACATTCTTGGATTTCTGGTGGAGACCATTTCTTGGTCAAAAATCCGTAGTTGTTAGCCTTCGGTATTATTGAAAATGGTCATTCATGGATATTTTCGACAAAAATGGGGGTTGTGTGACCATTGATCATCGACCAGAGGCTCGTAAACCTCACCCCACATATGTTTTCTTGCCATAGATCACATTCTTTGATTTCTGGTGGAGACCATTTCTTGGTCAAAAATCGGAATGTGTTAGCCTTCGGTACTATTGAAAATGGTCGTTCATTGCTATTTTCGACAAAAATGGGGGTTGTGTGGCCATTGATATTCGACCAGAGGCTCATACACCTCACTGCACATATGTTTACTTGCCATAGATCACATTCTTGGATTTATGGTGTAGACCATTTCTTGGTCAAAAATCCGTAGGTGTTAGCCTTCGGTATTATTGAAAATGGTCGTTCATGGCTATTTTTGACAAAAATGGGGGTTGTGTGGCCATTGATCATCGACCAGAGGCTCGTACACCTCACCACACATATGTTTCCTTGCCATAGATCACATTATCGGATTTCTGGTGGAGACCATTTCTTGGTCGAAAATCCATACGTGTTAGCCTTCGGTATTATTGAAAATGGTCGTTCATGGCTATTTTCGACAAAAATTAGGGTTGTGTGGCCATTGATCGTCGACCAGAGGCTCATACACCTCACCCCACATATGTTTCCTTGCCATAGATCACACCATAGATTACATTCTTGGATTTCTGGTGGAAACCATTTCTTGGTTAAAAACTCGTACGTGTTAGCCTTCGGTATTATTGAAAATGGTCATTCATGGCTATTTTCGGCAAAATGGGGGTTGTGTGGCCATTGATCATCGACCAGAGGCTCGTACACCTCACCCCACATATGTTTCCTTGCCATAGATCACATTCTTGGATTTCTGGTGGAGACCATTTCTTGGTTAAAAATCCGTACGTGTTAGCCTATGGTATTTTTGAAAATGGTCATTCATGGCTATTTTCGACAAAAATGGGGGTTGTGTGGCCATTGATCATCGACTAGAGGCTCATACACCTCACCCCACATATGTTTCCTTGCCATAGATCACATTCTTGGATTTCTGGTGGAGACCATTTCTTGGTCAAAAATCCGTAGGTGTTAGGCTTCGGTATTATTGAAAATGGTCGTTCATGGCTATTTTCGACAAAAATGGGGGTTCTGTGGCCATTGTTCGTCGACCAGAGGCTCATACACCTCACCCCACATATGTTTCCTTGCCATAGATCACATTCTTGGATTTCTGGTGGAGACCATTTCTTGGGCAAAAATCCGAATGTGTTAGCCTTTGGTATTTTTGAAAATGGTCATTCATGGCTATTTTCGGCAAAATGGGGGTTGTGTGGCCATTGATCGTCGACCAGAGGCTCATACACCTCACCCCACATATGTTTCCTTGCCATAGATCACATTCTTGGATTTATGGTGGAGACCATTTCTTGGTCAAAAATTCGTAGGTGTTAGCCTTCAGTGTCATTGAAAATGGTCGTTCATGGCTATTTTCGACAAAAATGGGGGTTGTGTGGCCATTGATCATCGACCAGAGGCTCATACACCTCACCCCACATATGTTTCCTTGCCATAGATCACATTCTTGGATTTCTGGTGGAGACCATTTCTTGGTCAAAAATCCGTAGGTCTTAGCCTCTAATATTTTTGAAAATGGTCATTCATGGCTATTTTCGGCAAAATGGGGGTTGTGTGGCCATTGATCATCGACCAGAGGCTCGTACACCTCACCCCACATATGTTTCCTTGCCATAGATCACATTCTTGGATTTCTGGTGGAGACCATTTCTTGGTTAAAAATCCGTACGTGTTAGCCTTTGGTATTTTTGAAAATGGTCATTCATGGCTATTTTCGACAAAAATGGGGGTTGTGTGGCCATTGATCATCGACTAGAGGCTCATACACCTCACCCCACATATGTTTCCTTGCCATAGATCACATTCTTGGATTTCTGGTGGAGACCATTTCTTGGTCAAAAATCCGTAGGTGTTAGCCTTCGGTATTATTGAAAATGGTCGTTCATGGCTATTTTCGACAAAAATGGGGGTTGTGTGGCCATTGATCATCGACCAGACGCTCATACACCTCACCCCACATATGTGTCCTTGCCATAGATCACATTCTTGGATTTCTGGTGGAGACCATTTCTTGGTCTAAAATCCGTAGGTGTTAGCCTCTAGTATTATTGAAAATGGTCGCTCATGGCTATTTTCAAGGTCGCTCATGGCTATTTTCATAAAAAATGGGGGTTGTGTGGCCATTTATCATCGACTAGAGGCTCATAAACCTCACCCCACATATGTTTCCTTGCCATAGATTACATTCTTGGATTTCTGGTGGAAACCATTTCTTGGTTAAAAACTCGTACGTGTTAGCCTTCGGTATTATTGAAAATGGTCATTCATGGCTATTTTCGGCAAAATGGGGGTTGTGTGGCCATTGATCGTCGACCAGAGGCTCATACACCTCACCCCACATATGTTTCCTTGTCGTAGATCACATTCTTGGATTTCTGGTGGAGACCATTTCTTGGTCAAAAATCCGTAGGTGTTAGCCTTCGATATTATTGAAAATGGTCGTTCATGGCTATTTTCGACAAAAATGGGGGTTGTGTGGCCATTGATCATCGACCAGAGGCTCATACACCTCACCCCACATATGTTTCCTTGCCATAGATCACATTCTTGGATTTCTGGTGGAGACCATTTCTTGGTTAAAAACTCGAACGTGTTAGCCTTCGGTATTATTGAAAATGGTCGTTCATGCCTATTTTCGGCAAAATGGGGGTTGTGTGGCCATTTATCATCGACCAGAGGCTCATACACCTCACCCCACATATGTTTCCTTGCCATAGATCACATTCTTGGATTTCTGGTGGAGACCATTTCTTGGTCTAAAATCCGTAGGTGTTAGCCTCTAGTATTATTGAAAATGGTCGCTCATGGCTATTTTCAAGGTCGTTCATGGCTATTTTCGACAAAAATGCGGGTTGTGTGGCCATTGATCATCGACCAGACGCTCATACACCTCACCCCACATATGTTTCCTTGCCATAGATCACACTCTTGGATTTCTGGTGGAGACCATTTCTTGGTCAAAAATCCGTAGGTGTTAGCCTTCGGTATTATTGAAAATGGTCGTTCATGGCTATTTTCGACAAAAATGGGGGTTGTGTGGCCATTGATCATCGACCAGAGGCTCATACACCTCACCCCACATATGTTTCCTTGCCATAGATCACATTCTTGGATTTCTGGTGGAGACCATTTCTTGGTCTAAAATCCGTAGGTGTTAGCCTCTAGTATTATTGAAAATGGTCGCTCATGGCTATTTTCAAGGTCGCTCATGGCTATTTTCATAAAAAATGGGGGTTCTGTGGCCATTGATCGTCGACCAGAGGCTCGTACACCTCACCCCACATATGTTTCCTTGCCATAGATCACATTCTTAGATTTCTAGTGGAGACCATTTCTTGGTTAAAAACTCGTACGTGTTAGCCTTTGGTATTATTGAAAATGGTCATTCATGGCTATTTTCGGCAAAATGGGGGTTGTGTGGCCATTGATCATCGACCAGACGCTCATACACCTCACCCCACATATGTTTCCTTGCCATAGATCACATTCTTGGATTTCTGGTGGAGACCATTTCTTGGTCAAAAATCCGTAGGTGTTAGCCTTCGGTATTATTGTAAATGGTCATTCATGGCTATTTTCGACAAAAATGGGGGTTGTGTGGCCATTGATCATCGACCAGAGGCTCATACACCTCACCCCACATATGTTTCCTTGCCATAGATCACATTCTTGGATTTCTGGTGGAGACCATTTCTTGGTCAAAAATCC
Organism: Zea mays; assembly: GCF_902167145.1. Classification (NCBI taxonomy): domain Eukaryota; kingdom Viridiplantae; phylum Streptophyta; class Magnoliopsida; order Poales; family Poaceae; genus Zea; species Zea mays. Next base: position 8,692 of record NW_023367220.1, read on the forward strand.
GTAGGTCTTAGCCTCTAGTATTATTGAAAATGGTCGCTCATGGCTATTTTCGACAAAAATGGGGGTTGTGTGGCCATTGATCTTCGACCAGAGGCTCATACAACTCACTACACATATGTTTCCTTGCCATAGATCACATTCTTGGATTTATGGTGGAGACCATTTCTTGGTCAAAAATCCGTAGGTGTTAGCCTTCAGTGTCATTGAAAATGGTCGTTCATGGCTATTTTCGACAAAAATTAGGGTTGTGTGGCCATTGATCGTCGACCAGAGGCTCATACACCTCACCCCACATATGTTTCCTTGCCATAGATCACATTCTTGGATTTCTGGTGGAGACCATTTCTTGGTCAAAAATCCGTAGGTGTTAGCCTTCAGTATTATTGAAAATGGTCGTTCATGACTATTTTCGACAAAAATGGGGGTTGTGTGGCCATTGATCATCGACCAGACGCTCATACACCACACCCCACATATGTTTCCTTGCCATAGATCACATTCTTGGATTTCTGGTGGAGACCATTTCTTGGTTAAAAACTCGTACGTGTTAGCCTTCGGTATTATTGAAAATGGTCATTCATGGCTATTTTCGGCAAAATGGGGGTTGTGTGGCCATTGATCATCGACCAGAGGCTCGTACACCTCACCCCACATATGTTTCCTCGCCATAGATCACATTCTTGGATTTCTGGTGGAGACCATTTCTTGGTTAAAAATCCGTACGTGTTAGCCTTTGGTATTTTTGAAAATGGTCATTCATGGCTATTTTCGACAAAAATGGGGGTTGTGTGGCCATTGATCATCGACTAGAGGCTCATACACCTCACCCCACAAATGTTTCCTTGCCATAGATCACATTCTTGGATTTCTGGTGGAGACCATTTCTTGGTCAAAAATCCGTAGGTGTTAGCCTTCGGTATTATTGAAAATGGTCGTTCATGGCTATTTTCGACAAAAATGGGGGTTGTGTGGCCATTGATCATCGACCAGACGCTCATACACCTCACCCCACATATGTTTCCTTGCCATAGGTCACATTCTTGGATTTCTGGTGGAGACCATTTCTTGGTCTAAAATCCGTAGGTGTTAGCCTCTAGTATTATTGAAAATGGTCGCTCATGGCTATTTTCAAGGTCGCTCATGGCTATTTTCATAAAAAATGGGGGTTGTGTGGCCATTTATCATCGACTAGAGGCTCATACACCTCACCCCACATATGTTTCCTTGCCATAGATCACATTCTTGGATTTCTGGTGGAGACCATTTCTTGGTTAAAAACTCGTACGTGTTAGCCTTTGGTATTATTGAAAATGGTCATTCATGGCTATTTTCGGCAAAATGGGGGTTGTGTGGCCATTGATCATCGACCAGACGCTCATACACCTCACCCCACATATGTTTCCTTGCCATATATCACATTCTTGGTTTTCTGGTGGAGACCATTTCTTGGTCAAAAATCCGTAGGTGTTAGCCTTCGGTATTATTGTAAATGGTCATTCATGGCTATTTTCGACAAAAATGGGGGTTGTGTGGCCATTGATCATCGACCAGAGGCTCATACACCTCACCCCACATATGTTTCCTTGCCATAGATCACATTCTTGGATTTCTGGTGGAGACCATTTCTTGGTCAAAAATCCGTAGGTGTTAGCCTTCGGTATTATTGAAAATGGTCGTTCATAGCTATTTTCGACAAAAATGGGGGTTGTGTGGCCATTGATCATCGACCAGACGCTCATACACCTCACCCCACATATGTTTCCTTGCCATAGATCACATTCTTGGATTTCTGGTGGAGACCATTTCTTGGTTAAAAACTCGTACGTGTTAGCCTTTGGTATTTTTGAAAATGGTCATTCAAGGCTATTTTCGACAAAAATGGGGGTTGTGTGGTCATTGATCTTCGACCAGAGGCTCATACACCTCACTACACATATGTTTCCTTGCCATAGATCACATTCTTGGATTTATGGTGGAGACCATTTCTTGGTCAAAAATCCGTAGGTGTTAGCCTTCAGTGTCATTGAAAATGGTCGTTCATGGCTATTTTCGACAAAAATTAGGGTTGTGTGGCCATTGATCATCGACCAGAGGCTCATACACCTCACCACACATATGTTTCCTTGCCATAGATCACATTCTTGGATTTCTGGTGGAGACCATTTCTTGGTCAAAAATCCGTAGGTGTTAGCCTTCGGTATTATTGAAAATGGTCGTTCATGGCTATTTTCGACAAAAATGGGGGTTGTGTGGCCATTGATCATCGACCAGACGCTCATACACCTCACCCCACATATGTTTCCTTGCCATAGATCACATTCTTGGATTTCTGGTGGTGACCATTTCTTGGTCTAAAATCCATAGGTGTTAGCCTCTAGTATTATTGAAAATGGTCGCTCATGGCTATTTTCAAGGTCGCTCATGGCTATTTTCATAAAAAATGGGGGTTGTGTGGCCATTTATCATCGACTAGAGGCTCATAAACCTCACCCCACATATGTTTCCTTGCCATAGATTACATTCTTGGATTTCTGGTGGAAACCATTTCTTGGTTAAAAACTCGTACGTGTTAGCCTTCGGTATTATTGAAAATGGTCATTCATGGCTATTTTCGGCAAAATGGGGGTTGTGTGGCCATTGATCATCGACCAGAGGCTCGTACACCTCACCCCACATATGTTTCCTTGCCATAGATCACATTCTTGGATTTCTGGTGGAGACCATTTCTTGGTCAAAAATCAGTAGGTGTTAGCCTTCGGTATTATTGAAAATGGTCGTTCATGGCTATTTTCGACAAAAATGGGGGTTGTGTGGCCATTGATCATCGACTAGAGGCTCATACACATCACCCCACATATGTTTCCTTGCCATAGATCACATTCTTGGATTTCTGGTGGAGACCATTTCTTGGTCAAAAATCCGTAGGTGTTAGCCTTCGGTATTATTGAAAATGGTCGTTCATGGCTATTTTCGACAAAAATGGGGGTTGTGTGGCCATTGATCATCGACCAGACGCTCATACACCTCACCCCACATATGTTTCCTTGCCATAGATCACATTCTTGGATTTCTGGTGGAGACCATTTCTTGGTCTAAAATCCGTAGGTGTTAGCCTCTAGTATTATTGAAAATGGTCGCTCATGGCTATTTTCAAGGTCGCTCATGGCTATTTTCATAAAAAATGGGGGTTGTGTGGCCATTTATCATCGACTAGAGGCTCATAAACCTCACCCCACATATGTTTCCTTGGCATAGATTACATTCTTGGATTTCTGGTGGAAACCATTTCTTGGTTAAAAACTCGTACGTGTTAGCCTTCGGTATTATTGAAAATGGTCATTCATGGCTATTTTCGGCAAAATGGGGGTTGTGTGGCCATTGATCATCGACCAGAGGCTCATACACCTCACCCCACATATGTTTCCTTCTCATAGATCACATTCTTGGATTTCTGGTGGAGACCATTTCTTGGTCAAAAATCCGTAGGTGTTAGCCTTCGATATTATTGAAAATGGTCGTTCATGGCTATTTTCGACAAAAATGGGGGTTGTGTGGCCATTGATCATCGACCAGAGGCTCATACACCCCACCCCACATATGTTTCCTTGCCATAGATCACATTCTTGGATTTCTGGTGGAGACCATTTCTTGGTTAAAAACTCGTACGTGTTAGCCTTTGGTATTATTGAAAATGGTCATTCATGGCTATTTTCGGCAAAATGGGGGTTGTGTGGCCATTGATCGTCGACCAGAGGCTCATACACCTCACCCCACACATGTTTCCTTGCCATAGATCACATTCTTGGATTTCTGGTGGAGACCATTTCTTGGTCAAAAATCCGTAGGTGTTAGCCTTCAATGTCATTGAAAATGGTCGTTCATGGCTATTTTCGACAAAAATTAGGGTTGTGTGGCCATTGATCGTCGACCAGAGGCTCATACACCTCACCCCACATATGTTTCCTTGCCATAGATCACATTCTTGGATTTCTGGTGGAGACCATTTCTTGGGCAAAAATCCGTAGGTGTTAGCCTTTGGTATTTTTGAAAATGGTCATTCATGGCTATTTTCGACAAAAATGGGGGTTGTGTGGCCATTGATCTTCGACCAGAGGCTCATACACCTCACTACACATATGTTTCCTTGCCATAAATCACATTCTTGGATTTATGGTGGAGACCATTTCTTGGTGAAAAATCCATAGGTGTTAGCCTTCAGTGTCATTGAAAATGGTCGTTCATGGCTATTTTCGACAAAAATTAGGGTTGTGTGGCAATTGATCGTCGACCAGAGGCTCATACACCTCACCCCACATATGTTTCCTTGCCATAGATCACATTCTTGGATTTCTGGTGGAGACCATTTCTTGGTCAAAAATCCGTAGGTGTTAGCCTTCGGTATTATTGAAAATGGTCGTTCATGGCTATTTTCGACAAAAATGGGGGTTGTGTGGCCATTGATCATCGACCTGACGCTCATACACCTCACCCCACATATGTTTCCTTGCCATAGATCACATTCTTGGATTTCTGGTGGAGACCATTTCTTGGTCTAAAATCCGTAGGTGTTAGCCTCTAGTATTATTGAAAATGGTCGCTCATGGCTATTTTCAAGGTCGCTCATGGCTATTTTCGACAAAAATGGGGGTTGTGTGGCCATTTATCATCGACTAGAGGCTCATAAACCTCACCCCACATATGTTTCCTTGCCATAGATCACATTCTTGGATTTCTGGTGGAGACCATTTCTTGGTTAAAAACTCGTACGTGTTAGCCTTCGGTATTATTGAAAATGGTCGTTCATGGCTATTTTCGGCAAAATGGGGGTTGTGTGGCCATTGATCATCGACCAGAGGCTCGGACACCTCACCCCACATATGTTTCCTTGCCATAGATCACATTCCTGGATTTCTGGTGGAGACCATTTCTTGGTCAAAAATCCGTACGTGTTAGCCTTTGGTATTTTTGAAAATGGTCATTCATGGCTATTTTCGACAAAAATGGGGGTTGTGTGGCCATTGATCTTCGACCAGAGGCTCATACACCTCACTACACATATGTTTCCTTGCCATAGATCACATTCTTGGATTTATGGTGGAGACCATTTCTTGGTCAAAAATCCGTAGGTGTTAGCCTTTAGTGTCATTGAAAATGGTCGTTCATGGCTATTTTCGACAAAAATTAGGGTTGTGTGGCCATTGATCGTCGACCAGAGGCTCATACACCTCACCCCACATATGTTTCCTTGCCATAGATCACATTCTTGGATTTCTGGTGGAGACCATTTCTTGGTCAAAAATCTGTAGGTCTTAGCCTCTAGTATTATTGAAAATGGTCGCTCATGGCTATTTTCATAAAAAATGGGGGTTGTGTGGCCATTTATCATCGACTAGAGGCTCATAAACCTCACCCCACATATGTTTCCTTGCCATAGATCACATTCTTGGATTTCTGGTGGAGACCATTTCTTGGTTAAAAACTCGTACGTGTTAGCCTTCGGTATTATTGAAAATGGTCGTTCATGGCTATTTTCGGCAAAATGGGGGTTGTGTGGCCATTGATCATTGACCAGAGGCTCGTACACCTCACCCCACATATGTTTCCTTGCCATAGATCACATTCTTGGATTTCTGGTGGAGACCATTTCTTGGTCAAAAATCCGTACGTGTTAGCCTTTGGTATTTTTGAAAATGGTCATTCATGGCTATTTTCGACAAAAATGGGGGTTGTGTGGCCATTTATCATCGACTAGAGGCTCATAAACCTCACCCCACATATGTTTCCTTGCCATAGATCACATTCTTGGATTTCTGGTGGAGACCATTTCTTGGTCTAAAATCCGTAGGTGTTAGCCTCTAGTATTATTGAAAATGGTCGCTCATGGCTATTGTCAAGGTCGCTCATGGCTATTTTCATAAAAAATGGGGGTTGTGTGGCCATTTATCATCGACTAGAGGCTCATAAACCTCACCCCACATATGTTTCCTTGCCATAGATCACATTCTTGGATTTCTGGTGGAGACCATTTCTTGGTCAAAAATCCGTAGGTGTTAGCCTTCGGTATTATTGAAAATGGTCGTTCATGGCTATTTTCGACAAAAATGGGGGTTGTGTGGCCATTGATCATCGACCAGAGGCTCATACACCTCACCCCACATATGTTTCCTTGCCATAGATCACATTCTTGGATTTCTGGTGGAGACCATTTCTTGGTCAAAAATCCGTAGGTGTTAGCCTTCGGTATTATTGAAAATGGTCGTTCATGGCTATTTTCGGCAAAATGGGGGTTGTGTGGCCATTGATCGTCGACCAGAGGCTCATACACCTCACCCCACATATGTTTCCTTGTCGTAGATCACATTCTTGGATTTCTGGTGGAGACCATTTCTTGGTTAAAAACTCGTACGTGTTAGCCTTCGGTATTATTGAAAATGGTCATTCATGGCTATTTTCGGCAAAATGGGGGTTGTGTGGCCATTGATCGTCGACCAGAGGCTCATACACCTCACCCCACATATGTTTCCTTGTCGTAGATCACATTCTTGGATTTCTGGTGGAGACCATTTCTTGGTCAAAAATCCGTAGGTCTTAGCCTCTAGTATTATTGAAAATGGTCGCTCATGGCTATTTTCAGCAAAAATGGGTGTTGTGTGGCCATTGATCGTCGACCAGAGGCTCATACACCTCACCCCACATATGTTTCCTTGCCATAGACCACATTCTTGGATTTCTGGTGGAGACCATTTCTTGGTCAAAAATCCGTAGGTCTTAGCCTCTAATAATATTGAAAATCGTCGCTCATGGCTATTTTCGCAAAATGGGGGTTGTGTGGCCATTGATCATCGACCAGAGGCTCGTACACCTCACCCCACATATGTTTCCTTGCCATAGATCACATTCTTGGATTTCTGGTGGAGACCATTTCTTGGTCAAAAATCCGTAGGTGTTAGCCTTTGGTATTATTGAAAATGGTCATTCATGGCTATTTTCGACAAAATGGGGGTTGTGTGGCCATTGATCATCGACCAGAGGCTCATACACCTCACCCCACATATGTTTCCTTGCCATAGATCACATTCTTGTATTTCTGGTGGAGACCATTTCTTGGTCAAAAATCCGTAGGTCTTAGCCTCTAGTATTATTGAAAATGGTCGCTGTTAGCCTTCGGTATTATTGAAAATGGTCATTCATGGCTATTTTCGACAAAAATGGGGGTTGTGTGGCCATTGATCATCGACTAGAGGCTCATACACCTCACTACACATATGTTTCCTTGCCATAGATCACATTCTTGGATTTCTGGTGGAGACCATTTCTTGGTCTAAAATCTGTAGGTGTTAGCCTCTAGTATTATTGAAAATGGTCGCTCATGGCTATTTTCAAGGTCGCTCATGGCTATTTTCATAAAAAATGAGGGTTGTGTGGCCATTTATCATCGACTAGAGGCTCATAAACCTCACCCCACATATGTTTCCTTGCCATAGATTACATTCTTGGATTTCTGGTGGAAACCATTTCTTGGTTAAAAACTCGTACGTGCTAGCCTTCGGTATTATTGAAAATGGTCATTCATGGCTATTTTCGGCAAAATGGGGGTTGTGTGGCCATTGATCGTAGACCAGAGGCTCATACACCTCACCCCACATATGTTTCCTTGTCGTAGATCACATTCTTGGATTTCTGGTGGAGACCATTTCTTGGTCAAAAACTCGTACGTGTTAGCCTTCGATATTATTGAAAATGGTCGTTCATGGCTATTTTTGACAAAAATGGGGGTTGTGTGGCCATTGATCATCGACCATAGGCTCATACACCTCACCCCACATATGTTTCCTTGCCATAGATCACATTCTTGGATTTCTGGTGGAGACCATTTCTTGGTCAAAAATCCGTAGGTGTTAGCCTTCGGTATTATTGAAAATGGTCGTTCATGGCTATTTTCGGCAAAATGGGGGTTGTGTGGCCATTGATCATCGACCAGAGGCTCGTACACCTCACCCCACATATGTTTCCTTGCCATATATCACATTCTTGGATTTCTGGTGGACACCATTTCTTGGTCAAAAATCCGTACGTGTTAGCCTTTGGTATTTTTGAAAATGGTCATTCATGGCTATTTTCGACAAAAATGGGGGTTGTGTGGCCATTGATCATCGACTAGAGGCTCATACACCTCACCCCACATATGTTTCCTTGCCATAGATCACATTCTTGGATTTCTGGTGGAGACCATTTCTTGGTCAAAAATCCATAGGTGTTAGCCTTCGGTATTATTCAAAATGGTCGTTCATGGCTATTTTCGACAAAAATGGGGGTTGTGTGGCCATTGATCGTCGACCAGACGCTCATACACCTCACCCCACATATGTTTCCTTGCCATAGATCACATTCTTGGATTTCTGGTGGAGACCATTTCTTGGTCTAAAATCCGTAGGTGTTAGCCTCTAGTATTATTAAAAATGGTCGCTCATGGCTATTTTCAAGGTCGCTCGTGGCTATTTTCATAAAAAATGGGGGTTGTGTGGCCATTTATCATCGACTAGAGGCTCATAAACCTCACCCCACATATGTTTCCTTGCCATAGATTACATTCTTGGATTTCTGGTGGAAACCATTTCTTGGTTAAAAACTCGTACGTGTTAGCCTTCGGTATTATTGAAAATGGTCATTCATGGCTATTTTCGACAAAAATGGGGGTTGTGTGGCCATTGATCATCGACCAGAAGCTCATAAACCTCACCCCACATATGTTTCCTTGCCATAGATCACATTCTTGGATTTCTGGTGGAAACCATTTCTTGGTCAAAAATCCGTAGGTGTTAGCCTTCGGTATTTTTGAAAATGGTCGTTCATGGCTATTTTCGACAAAAATGGGGGTTATGTGGCCATTGATCATCGACTAGACGCTCATACACCTCACCCCACATATGTTTCCTTGCCATAGATCACATTCTTGGATTTCTGGTGGAGACCATTTCTTGGTCTAAAATCCGTAGGTCTTAGCCTCTAGTATTATTGAAAATGGTCATTCATGGCTATTTTCGACAAAATGGGGGTTGTGTGGCCATTGATCGTCGACCAGAGGCTCATACACCTCACCCCACATATGTTTCCTTGCCATAGATCACATTCTTGGATTTTTGGTGGAGACCATTTCTTGGTCAAAAACTCGTACGTGTTAGCCTTCGGTATTATTGAAAATGGTCGTTCATGGCTATTTTCGGCAAAATGGGGGTTGTGTGGCCATTGATCGTCGACCAGAGGCTCATACACCTCACCCCACATATGTTTCCTTGCCATAGATCACATTCTTGGATTTCTGGTGGAGACCATTTCTTGGGCAAAAATCCGTAGGTGTTAGCCTTCGGTATTATTGAAAATGGTCGTTCATGGCTATTTTTGACAAAAATGGGGGTTGTGTGGCCATTGATCATCGACCAGACGCACATACACCTAACCCCACATATGTTTCCTTGTCATAGATCACATTCTTGGATTTCTGGTGGAGACCATTTCTTGGTCTAAAATCCATAGGTGTTAGCCTCTAGTATTATTGAAAATGGTCGCTCATGGCTATTTTCAAGGTCGTTCATGGCTATTTTCGACAAAAATGGGGGTTGTGTGGCCATTGATCATCGACCAGACGCTCATACACCTCACCCCACATATGTTTCCTTGCCATAGATCACATTCTTGGATTTCTGGTGGAGACCATTTGTTGGTTAAAAACTCGTACGTGTTAGCCTTCGGTATTATTGAAAATGGTCGTTCATGGCTATTTTCGACAAAAATGGGGGTTGTGTGGCCATTGATCATCGACCAGAGGCTCGTACACCTCACCCCACATATGTTTCCTTGCCATAGATCACATTCTTGGATTTCTGGTGGAGACCATTTCTTGGTCTAAAATCCGTAGGTGTTAGCCTCTAATATTATTGAAAATGGTCGCTCATGGCTATTTTCGGCAAAATGGGGGTTGTGTGGCCATTGATCATCGACTAAAGGCTCGTACACCTCACCCCACATATGTTTCCTTGCCATAGATCACATTCTTGGATTTCTGGTGGAGACATTTCTTGGTTAAAAACTCGTACGTGTTAGCCTTCGGTATTATTGAAAATGGTCGTTCATGGCTATTTTCGGCAAAATGGGGGTTCTGTGGCCATTGATCATCGACTAGAGGCTCGTACACCTCACCCCACATATGTTTCCTTGCCATAGATCACATTCTTGGATTTCTGGTGGAGACCATTTCTTGGTCAAAAATCCGTAGGTGTTAGCCTTTGGTATTTTTGAAAATGGTCGTTCATGGCTATTTTCATAAAAAAATGGGGGTTGTGTGGCCATTGATCATCGACCAGAGGCTCATACATTTCACCCCACATATGTTTCCTTGGCATAGATCACATTCTTGGATTTCTGGTGGAGACCATTTCTTGGTCAAAAATCCGCAGGTCTTAGCCTCTAGTATTATTGAAAATGGTCGCTCATGGCTATTTTCAAGGTCGCTCATGGCTATTTTCATAAAAAATGGGGGTTGTGTGGCCATTGATCATCGACCAGAGGCTCATACACCTCACCCCACATATGTTTCCTTGCCATAGATCACATTCTTGGATTTCTGGTGGAGACCGTTTCTTGGATAAAAACTCGTAGGTGTTAGCCTTCGGTATTATTGAAAATGGTCATTCATGGCTATTTTCGACAAAAATGGGGGTTGTGTGGCCATTGATCATCGACTAGAGGCTCATACACCTCACCCCACATATGTTTCCTTGCCATAGATCACATTCTTGGATTTCTGTTGGAGACCATTTCTTGGTCAAAAATCCGTAGGTGTTAGCCTTCGGTATTATTGAAAATGGTCGTTCATGGCTATTTTCGACAAAATGGGGGTTGTGTGGCAATTGATCATCGACCAGAGGCTCATACACCTCACCCCACATATGTTTCCTTGCCATAGATCACATTCTTGGATTTCTGGTGGAGACCATTTCTTGGTCAAAAATCCGCAGGTCTTAGCCTCTAGTATTATTGAAAATGGTCGCTCATGGCTATTTTCAAGGTCGCTCATGGCTATTTTCATAAAAAATGGGGGTTGTGTGGCCATTGATCATCGACCAGAGGCTCATACACCTCACCCCACATATGTTTCCTTGCCATAGATCACATTCTTGGATTTCTGGTGGAGACCGTTTCTTGGATAAAAACTCGTAGGTGTTAGCCTTCGGTATTATTGAAAATGGTCATTCATGGCTATTTTCGACAAAAATGGGGGTTGTGTGGCCATTGATCATCGACTAGAGGCTCATACACCTCACCCCACATATGTTTCCTTGCCATAGATCACATTCTTGGATTTCTGTTGGAGACCATTTCTTGGTCAAAAATCCGTAGGTGTTAGCCTTCGGTATTATTGAAAATGGTCGTTCATGGCTATTTTCGACAAAATGGGGGTTGTGTGGCAATTGATCATCGACCAGAGGCTCATACACCTCACCCCACATATGTTTCCTTGCCATAGATCACATTCTTGGATTTCTGGTGGAGACCGTTTCTTGGTCAAAAATCCGTAGGTCTTAGCCTCCAGTATTATTGAAAATGGTCGCTCATGGCTATTTTCATAAAAAATGGGGGTTGTGTGGCCATTTATCATCGACTAGAGGCTCATAAACCTCACCCCACATATGTTTCCTTGCCATAGATCACATTCTTGGATTTTTGGTGGAGACCATTTCTTGGTTAAAAACTCGTACGTGTTAGCCTTCGGTATTATTGAAAATGGTCATTCATGGCTATTCTCGGAAAAATGGGGGTTGTGTGGCCATTGATCATCGACCAGAGGCTCATACACCTCACCCCACATATGTTTCCTTGCCATAGATCACATTCTTGGATTTCTGATGGAGACCATGTTGGAGACTTGCTCTCAAATGCTATGAATTAAGAACAAGGCAACATAAAATGTTAAATAACAATGCCCTTCGTCCACCGAAACATTATCTCCAGAAGGATCTAATGAACTTCGGACGAAGGTCACGAATATGATATTACAAAGGTTTCACCTTCGTAATTAAATTTATAAAGGTAATATAAAGTGAGGTTGGAACATGAAGCATTGCATATAAATATCTTGAAAACAAACGATGTCATTCATATGTCCTATTATTTGAATTTAAGATGTTTGAATACAAAGATTAAATACATCTATACCTTTGCCTTGACAAGCAATCCGAGTAATGCGTTAGTGATCACAGGAATCTTGTGAACAGTAAGGGAATACTGTTCACTATTTATAGGCACAGGACACAGCCTGTGAGGAATTACAATTATGCCCCTCATAGAACTTTACAACATTGACTCAGATCTTTATGGACTAGAAGGTCATTCCATCTTTAAGTCGGTTTCCAATACCGAAGCTTCATGAAGAAGAACCTTCGGTCATCTTATACAAACAGCTTCAGCCGAAAACCGCTTCTTCCTAGAAGACCTTCGGCGACGAAGCATAGGCCCAACAGTAGCCCCTTTCGCGGTGCTAGATCGTTTTTCGTAACGAGCTTGATCCGTGAAAAAAGTCTCTTAAGCTTCGAGGAGCCGAAGGTCCAAAAAACACCTTCCCTGAGCTCGTTGTCGAGAAACGATTCAGTTTCCCGGCGCGTAGTGGTCCCACCTTGCAGAGTTACTGTGCATTCCTGCGGTCCACCGCGCAGCGAGTGCAAGCGGGCATCCGCCTAGTGTAAAAATCCTGGCGCTTCGCCTTCTTACCTGCAGTACTATATAAACAAACGAGTAGGTGTGAAGTTACCACAGCATTCATTGCTATTTGCACTGTTTCGCTGCCAAAATTTTTAACCATCGCCGAAGCTCGACTTTTGGAATCGAACGAAGCTCCAGCCTGGAGCCTGCTTCGTCAGAAGAAAATACTTCGGAAGAAAAAAGTGTTAAATTTCTACAAATTTATAATCAAATGGCCAGAGTACGCTCTACCGCCAGGGTTGAGCATGAGGGGGACAAAGCTGAAGGTTCGGAGACTGTTCCCATCTCCGAAGCAATGCAGAGGTCCGGACTGGTAACTTCGGAGAATATCCCTAGTGATGATGCAGGACAAACAGAACAAGCAATTGCTGAAGCAGAAGAAGAAGATAATGGGGAAACTGATCCTGAAGATGATTACCGCATTGCCATGCCAAGCAAGCCCAGCCACTTGGACTTCGGGAAATCTACTATTTCGAAGGTTGATCTCTCTAAGATGGTGAAGTCGGGCTTTTTTAATGAAAATCAGAAGAAGCTATTACGCTTCGGAGGAGAAGAGACTACCCCAAAGCCTGAGAAGGATGAGATTGTTATTTTCAAAAGCTTTCTAAAGGCTGGATTAAGATTCCCTCTTCATGGGATTATTGCGGAGGTACTGAAGAGGTTCGGTATCTATTTTCACCAGCTGACCCCTAACGCCATCGTTAGGCTTAGCGTTTATATCTGGGCACTCCGAAGCCAAGCGGTGGAACCATTTGCGGACAGCTTTTGCCGGGTTCACGAGCTACATTATCAGACAAAGGCTAGAAAGGATGGGCTGCATGACAATTTTGGTTGCTATAACTTCGCCTATCGGAAAACCACAAAATTTCCGGTAATCAGCTACCGAAGCAAATGGGCAGCAGGCTGGAAATCAGAGTGGTTCTATGTCAAAGTTGATGACGACAAGGAGAAGCTTGTGCAAAGTCCACTGGAACTAATCTTCGGAGAAACCCGGCCTCGCTGCAACATGACACCCGAAGGTCCAACACAACAAGCAATAGATGAATTCCGAACTATTGCAGAGCATATCGGTACAAGGGACCTGGTTCAGGAATTTTTGGCTTTTAAAGTTTTTCCGAGTTTGAAAGAATGGGAAATGCCGAAACTAAAGGGGAAGAAGAAAGAAGGTGAACTTGTACGTTTACCTTACTATTTCAAGTTTAAAAAGTACTTCAAAACACCCTGCCAAGAGTGGTTAGATACAATTGAAGTAATGTGCAATGAAATACTTGGCAATTATTCTAAAAACGAAGATCAATTTATGACTGCGGCCTTCGGCACCCGTCCGAAGCGAAGACTAAACCGAGTGTTGGACGCCCTGGGGTTTGAATATCCTGACTATGAAAATTTAAACAAAAATGCCGGAGGCCAGAAAAGGAAGAGGATAACCGAAGCTTCAAATAAAGATGAAGAAGAGACACCAAAGAAGAAGATTCCGAAGAAGAAGAAAGCATCTTCTCCGAAACAAAAAATATCCGACGAAGAAAAATCCCCCGCATCACCCTCTGCCACTGATGTGGAGGCAATTCTGAAGGTAATGACTGAATCCATGCCTGCGAAGCTAAGTCCACTAGGGCCTCAACTGACAAAATTTTTTCAGAAGGAAAAGGAGCCCGAAAGAATGAAGAAAATGACTAAAGTAAAAAGACAGAGGATGATCGGTGTGACAGAAGTAATTGACAAGACACCGCCAAGAGCTTCAGCTCAAAAAACACCAGCGGCTGCGGAAGGGACAAATATTGAAATTACACCTTCGGAGGTCGCAGATGCCGAAGCTGCCTCAGCCGAAGATTTGAACCTAGAGAGCACAATCGAGCATATTGACAAAATACTGCTAAATATGGCTGCATAAGAAGCTACCACTGCCGCCGAAGAGGCCGTGACCGCAGCGTCGGGGAAAGGAAAGGAAATTGCTGATGAAGTTTCAGAAAACGAAGCTTTCATGTTCCAGAATTTAGTTGGAGAAAAACTATCAAAAACTGAAATAGAAGAGCTCAAAGAGTATGCCAAATCCTGCGGATACAAACCTGGAGCACTCCTCTTCGGAGGCATTGATGATGAAAAATTAGATTGTATTCGAGATCAGACTGGAGCCAAAATTATCGGTACTCTGTCAAAGAGTATCGGCTTTCCGAAGCTGGAAGCAGACATCAGCCGTTACCGACGACAACATATCGTTGGTAGTTTATTTTATTCCAATTTCAAGGTGAACTACTTTTCCCTTGACTTCTACTGTTTCTAATAACGGAGACATGCCTGACGAAGGTTATTTTTGTGCAGAGTATGCTGTTGAGCAAGGCCTTGAAAATGCAGCAAGATTTTGAAGACAAAAAGCACGAAGCTATAATTGAGAGTTTGGAAAACAGAATAAAGGAGCAATCAGATGCTATGGAGAAAAAGAACTTTGAGCTCCATGCAACCGAAGGCTTATTGGCGGAAGCCGAAGCAAAAATAACAGAATTGAACACAAAGCTTTTCCGTCAATCTGAGCAGTTCGAACGAGAAAAGCAAGATCATAATGCAAAAATTGAAGCCGAAGCTCAACAAAATTCGGATTTGAGAAAACTATTGATAAGCCTTCAAGAAAAATGTTTGGAATTTAGCAACAAATGCATTCAACGATTAAGAAAAATTTTCTACTCAATTGGAGCCAGTAGTGAAAAATTCACCCCCTCAGCTGAAGATCTACCGAAGACCTTTGACCATATTGAGGGTGAGATTGACGAGCTCGACGAAGTCATAGCTGGGCATGGTGATTTCTGTGCCTGGGTGGCTTCTCGAGGCACTGTCGCAGCCTTCCTAAAAGCTAGCTGCGATCACGGAAAAATTGTCAATAGACCGAATTTCACTTTATGACCATCAATCTTAGATGACATTCCTGATCTCGCCCGAAGTATCTCGAATAGGTTTGTAAAAATGATATGGACAAAAGGTGGGCGAGAAAAGGCTGGGGACGAAGCTCGGAGTCATCTCGAACCAGTAAGAAATCATACCTTGCGCTTACCTCTTCCTTGAAGCTTGACTTTGACTTACAACAACCTTATTCATGTAGGATGACGAAGCCGAAACTGATGACTGAAAAATGACGCCGAAGCTGAAGCTCCTTGAAGATTAAATAGTGCACTGTAGACAGTACTTGAGAAACTTTTGAGATAACTTTGTAAATGTAACTAAAACTTGTCTTTAATGTATTCTGTTCATACCTTGTAATATGTTCTTACCCTTCCATTGATGTATGAGAAGTGCTTTGTTGTGGATGAAATTTCGTTTTTTGAGCCGAGGGCGAAAAAACACCTTCCCTTCTTTTCATACACAGCAAAGCATTCCCCTTCTTTCCGAAGCTCTCCCTTTTTGTAGACGAAGCTCTCCCTTATGCTATGATAATGATTATCCTACATATGCCTGGATGAATGCTTATGAATGCAAATGCTATGATGTAATGTGATGTGCAAATGAATGTTCAAACGCGTATCCGAAGCCATACTCATAGCCACTATTTCTTTAAAAACAATCACACCTCAGCTCTGCATTCCCTTGGGAACGACTTTGGAGCTTCTTCGCCTTTACTTTTGGCGGAATCAGCGTTGACTTTTCGCTGTAAGCTCTGCATTCCCTTAGGAACGACTTTGGAGCTTCTTCGCCTTTACTTTTGGCGGAATCAGCGTTGACTTTTCGCTGCAAGCTCTGCATTCCCTTAGGAACGACTTTGGAGCTTCTTCGCCTTTACTTTCGGCGGAATCAGCGTTAACTTTTCGCTGTAAGCTCTGCATTCCCTTAGGAACGACTTTGGAGCTTCTTCGCCTTTACTTTTTGGCACTCGATGGTGCGTTCTCAGCTTTTACATTTACAATTTTGGGGGATTTTTCTCTTATAGAACTAAAAAAAGGAAATTACATGTGACGGCCCCATTAAAAACCTTTCTCCCCCTTCAGAAAGGAAAAGGGTGCCATAAAAGAAAAATAAAATAAAAAATATGAAAAATTACATCGAGTTATACATAATATCGCCGAAGCTCATCCGCATTCCAAGATCTAGGAATGTCGTTGCCGTCCATATCCTTCAATCTGTATGAACCAGGTCTTGACGAAGATGCTACTAAGAAAGGTCCATCCCATTTCAACTGCAACTTGCCCACTGTTTCTGGGTTGGCCACTCTCCGAAACACCAAGTGTCCTGGCTCAATGTTCTTTAGGCGAACCTTTCTATCTCGCCACTTGATTGTTTCGGCTTGATATTTATTGATGTTCTCCACAGCTTGCAGCCTGATCCCTTCTAAAGCATCTTTTTCCACAGAACAAGCAGCTTCGGAACCTGATTCTGCCGAAGCTACTACTCTTATTGATCCGGTTTTAGCTTCCTCCGGAGTTATTGCTTCGTCACCGAATAATAACTTGAATGGAGTAAAGCCTGTAGACCTTGATGTAGTTGTATTGTGGCTCCACACCACTTTGGTTAACTGATCTGGCCACTTTCCCTTAGGTTGATTGAAGATTAACTTCATTATTCCTGTCATAATAATGCCATTGGCTCTTTCAACAAGTCCGTTTGATTCCGGATGCCTGACTGATGCAAAATGGATCTTCGTACCAATTTGATCACAAAAATCCCTGAAAGCTTCGGAGTCAAACTGTGTTCCATTATCCACAGTAATAGCCTTTGGTACCCCGAAACGACAAACAATATTCTGCCAGAAAAACTTTTGAACGGTGGCCGAAGTTATTGTGGCTAAAGGCTTTGCCTCAATCCATTTAGAAAAATATTCCACCGCAACTACAACATATCTTAGGTTCCCTTGGGCCGATGGTAACGGACCTAACAAGTCAAGGCCCCACCTTTGTAATGGCCATATGGGTTGTATGAGTTGTGTTAAGGACGAAGGTTGTTTTTGATCTCTTGCACATTTCTGACAACCTTCGCACTTTTGAACTAATTCCGCTGCGTCCGAGGCTGCCTTCGGCCAATAAAACCCCTGACGGAAAACCTTTCCAAGTAACGGCCTAGATCCAATGTGAGATCCACACAGGCCTGCATGTATTTCTTTCATCAACTCTATGCCTTCGGCTCTAGATAAACACTTGAGTAGCGGAGAACAAACTCCATGTTTGTACAACTCCCCTTCTATCATGACATATGGACGAGCTCTTGCCTCTATCCTCCTATTATAAGCTTCGTCATCTGAAAGAAATTTACCCTGTAGGTAAGAGATGATCTCAGTTCTCCAATCTTCACTATAAACAGGAGATATATTGAGGACTGCTCTTTCAAGAAGTTCCACCGAAGGTGCTTTTATTGTTTCGAAGAACACATCCGAAGGTAAGGGCAGCCCTTGTGCCGCTGATTTAGCTAGCAAATCGGCATGCTCATTTTGTCCTCGAGGGATATCTTTAACAGAAAATCCTTCGAAGGAAGCTTCAACTCTTTGGACCATGTCCAGATATTTTTCAAGCTTCGGATCTTTAGCCTTACAACTCTTGTCAATATGACCCGAAACAACTTGAGAATCAGTTTTAAGTATGGCCCTTCTGATTCCCATTGCTTTTAGCTTCCGAAGCCCCAGAAGCAAGGCTTCGTACTCAGCGATGTTATTTGTGCAACTAAAATCAAGCTTTGCCGCATAGCAAGTTTTAACTTTGGAGGGTGAAACCAACACAGCAGCTGCTCCTGCTCCGAAGGTTCCCCAAGACCCATCGCAAAACACTATCCATGCTTCAGCATCTTTATTTGTTTCTTCCTCCTGAGCCCCTGGCGTCCAGTCAGCAATGAAATCCGCTAACGCCTGAGACTGAATCGAAGATCTATGAACATATTCAATACAGAATTCGTTGAGCTCTGCAGCCCATTTTCCAATCCTTCCAGTAGCTTCTCTATTTCTCATAATATCCTTCAACGGCTGTGAAGAAGGAACAACAATATTATATGCTTGAAAGTAATGCCGAAGCTTCCTGGATGCCATCAAAACAGCATACAACACCTTCTCCAATTCTGTATAGTTTTTCTTTGATATACTAAGAACTTCAGATACAAAATACACTGGGACCTGCTTTTTAACTTGGCCATCAAGCTTCTCCTGGACAAGTGCTGCACTCACTGCTGAGTGCGAAGCTGCCACATATAATAACAAAGGAGCCCCTGGCGTTGGTGGAGTTAATGTTGTTAACTCTATCAGATATTGTTTCAATTCCTCGAAGGCTCTTTGTTGGCTTGGTCCCCATTGAAACACTTCGGCTGATTTCAGCACTTCGAAGAATGGTAAGTTTCTCTCCGCTGATCTGGATATGAACCTATTGAGAGATGCCAACCTTCCTGTCAATCTTTGAGCCCCCTTTTTTGTAGTTGGTGGCTCCATCCGAAGTATAGCTTCAATTTTACTTGGATTAGCTTCGATTCCCTTTGTTGAAACCAAACATCCAAGAAATTTCCCCTTCTTTACTCCAAAAACACATTTTTCTGGATTCAATTTTAAGCCAGCTTGTCTGAATTTAGCGAAGGTCTCCTGCAAATCAGCAATATGATTCTCCTATTTCGTGCTTTTTACAATGATGTCATCAACATAAGTTAGCACATTTCTGCCTATCTGAGACTGGAGAACTCTCGCAGTCATTCTGCTGAAACTTCCTCCAGCGTTTTTGAGCCCCTCAGGCATCCGAAGATAGCAATATGTGCCACTTGGAGTTATGAAGCTAGTCTTCGGCTCATCTTCCTTTTTCATCCAGATTTGATGGTAGCCTGAATAACAGTCTAACAGACTCATGAGTTCTGAAGAAGCTGCTGCATCAACTAAAGAGTCTATCCTTGGCAATGGGAATTCATCCTTCGGACAAGCCTTGTTAAGATCTGTAAAATCGATACACATTCGCCACTTGCCATTTGCCTTTTTTACCATAACAGTGTTAGCTAGCCATTCTGGATACTTTACTTCTCTGATAACTCCTGCACTGAGGAGTCTCTTGACTTCATTACGAGCACCTTCGGCTTTATCATCTGACATTTTCCGAAGCCTCTGCTTTCTGGGTCTGAAAGATGGATCAACATTGAGCGAGTGCTCAATAACATCCCTATTAACTCCGCAAAGATCATTGGCTGACCATGCAAAAACATCTTTGTTGTTGAACAAAAACCTTATCAAGGTTTTCTCTTGTTCTTCGGATAACTGAGAGCCCAACAGCACCTTCTGCTCTGCTATGTCCTCACATAAGAGCATGGGCTTCGGCTGATCTGCTGAAGCTGCTTTCTCCCTTCTGAATTTGTATTGTTCACAAGCTTCAGCTCCATCTATGTTATGAATTGCTTTTGAGTCAGTCCAGTTTCCTTCGGCCCTTCTGGCGGCTTCCTGACTTCCATGGATAGCGATGGGTCCTTGATCCGAAGGTATCTTCATGCAGAGATAAGCAGGATGAAGAATTGCTTCGAAAGCATTGAGGGTGCCACGACCAATGATTGCATTGTAAGGATATTCCATGTCAACAATGTCAAACACAATTTGCTCAGTTCTGGTGTTGTTGATGAACCCGAAGGTCACTGGCATGGTGATCTTGCCCAGTGCTACAATTTGTCTTCCTCCGAAGCCACAGAGAGGATGTGTAGCATCATGAATCTTATCTTCTGGCTCTTGCATTTGTCTGAAGGCCTTAGCAAATATGATATCAGCTGCACTGCCTGTGTCAACCAAGACATTGTGGACTAGAAATCCTTTGATAACACAAGAGATAACCATGGCATCGTTGTGTGAGTAATCCTTGAGCTGAAGATCCTCTTGGGAGAAGGTAATGGGAATGTGAGACCATTTTGACTTGATGAAGGGTCCCTGCACCCCAACATGCTGTACCCTTCTCTGTGCCTCTTTTTTCTGCTTCTTATTGGCTGGCTCTGAGGACGAACCACCTGTAATCGGGAGCACTAGCTTCGGGTCCGAAGCAGCTCCAGCTCGATCATTGAACGAAGCCATCAGCTCAAAAAGTGGAAGTGAGTTCACCGGAGGTGGGTGCCAATGTTGGAGACTTGCTCTCAAATGCTATGAATTAAGAACAAGGCAACATAAAATGTTAAATAACAATGCCCTTCGTCCACCGAAACATTATCTCCAGAAGGATCTAATGAACTTCGGACGAAGGTCACGAATATGATATTACAAAGGTTTCACCTTCGTAATTAAATTTATAAAGGTAATATAAAGTGAGGTTGGAACATGAAGCATTGCATATAAATATCTTGAAAACAAACGATGTCATTCATATGTCCTATTATATGAATTTAAGATGTTTGAATACAAAGATTAAATACATCTATACCTTTGCCTTGACAAGCAATCCGAGTAATGCGTTAGTGATCACAGGAATCTTGTGAACAGTAAGGGAATACTGTTCACTATTTATAGGCACAGGACACAGCCTGTGAGGAATTACAATTATGCCCCTCATAGAACTTTACAACATTGACTCAGATCTTTATGGACTAGAAGGTCATTCCATCTTTAAGTCGGTTTCCAATACCGAAGCTTCATGAAGAAGAACCTTCGGTCATCTTATACAAACAGCTTCAGCCGAAAACCGCTTCTTCCTAGAAGACCTTCGGCGACGAAGCATAGGCCCAACAGACCATTTCTTGGTCAAAAATCCGTACGTGTTAGCCTTTTGTATTTTTGAAAATGGTCATTCATGGCTATTTTCGACAAAAATGGGGGTTGTGTGGCCATTGATCATCGACCAGACGCTCATACACCTCACCCCACATATGTTTCCTTGCCATAGATCACATTCTTGGATTTCTGGTGGAGACCATTTCTTGGTTAAAAACTCGTACGTGTTAGCCTTCGGTATTATTGAAAATGGTCGTTCATGGCTATTTTCGACAAAAATGGGGGTTGTGTAGCCATTGATCATCGACCAGAGGCTCGTACACCTCACCCCACATATGTTTCCTTGCCAAAATAGCCATGAGCGACCATTTTCAAAAATATTAGAGGCTAACACCTACGGATTTTAGACCAAGAAATGGTCGCTCATGGCTATTTTCAAGGTCGCTCGTGGCTATTTTCATAAAAAATGGGGGTTGTGTGGCCATTTATCATCGACTAGAGGCTCATAAACCTCACCCCACATATGTTTCCTTGCCATAGATTACATTCTTGGATTTCTGGTGGAAACCATTTCTTGGTTAAAAACTCGTACGTGTTAGCCTTCGATATTATTGAAAATGGTCATTCATGGCTATTTTCGACAAAAATGGGGGTTGTGTGGCCATTGATCATCGACCAGAGGCTCATAAACCTCACCCCACATATGTTTCCTTGCCATAGATCACATTCTTGGATTTCTGGTGGAAACCATTTCTTGGTCAAAAATCCGTAGGTGTTAGCCTTCGGTATTTTTGAAAATGGTCGTTCATGGCTATTTTCGACAAAAATGGGGGTTGTGTGGCCATTGATCATCGACCAGACGCTCATACACCTCACCCCACATATGTTTCCTAGCCATAGATCACATTCTTGGATTTCTGGTGGAGACCATTTCTTGGTCTAAAATCCGTAGGTCTTAGCCTCTAGTATTATTGAAAATGGTCATTCATGGCTATTTTCGGCAAAATGGGGGTTTTGTGGCCATTGATCGTCGACCAGAGGCTCATACACCTCACCCCACATATGTTTCCTTGCCATAGATCACATTCTTGGATTTTTGGTGGAGACCATTTCTTGGTCAAAAACTCGTACGTGTTAGCCTTCGGTATTATTGAAAATGGTCGTTCATGGCTATTTTCGGCAAAATGGGGGTTGTGTGGCCATTGATCGTCGACCAGAGGCTCATACACCTCACCCCACATATGTTTCCTTGCCATAGATCACATTCTTGGATTTCTGGTGGAGACCATTTCTTGGGCAAAAATCCATAGGTGTTAGCCTTCGGTATTATTGAAAATGGTCGTTCATGGCTATTTTTGACAAAAATGGGGGTTGTGTGGCCATTGATCATCGACCAGACGCTCATACACCTCACCCCACATATGTTTCCTTGTCATAGATCACATTCTTGGATTTCTGGTGGAGACCATTTCTTGGTCTAAAATCCGTAGGTGTTAGCCTCTAGTATTATTGAAAATGGTCGCTCATGGCTATTTTCAAGGTCGTTCATGGCTATTTTCGACAAAAATGGGGGTTGTGTGGCCATTGATCATCGACCAGACACTCATACACCTCACCCCACATATGTTTCCTTGCCATAGATCACATTCTTGGATTTCTGGTGGAGACCATTTCTTGGTTAAAAACTCGTACGTGTTAGCCTTCGGTATTATTGAAAATGGTCGTTCATGGCTATTTTCGACAAAAATGGGGGTTGTGTGGCCATTGATCATCGACCAGAGGCTCGTACACCTCACCCCACATATGTTTCCTTGCCATAGATCACATTCTTGGATTTCTGGTGGAGACCATTTCTTGGTCTAAAATCCGTAGGTGTTAGCCTCTAATATTATTGAAAATGGTCGCTCATGGCTATTTTCGGCAAAATGGGGGTTGTGTGGCCATTGATCATCGACTAAAGGCTCGTACACCTCACCCCACATATGTTTCCTTGCCATAGATCACATTCTTGGATTTCTGGTGGAGACCATTTCTTGGTTAAAAACTCGTACGTGTTTGCCTTCGGTATTATTGAAAATGGTCGTTCATGGCTATTTTCAGCAAAATGGGGGTTCTGTGGCCATTGATCATCGTCCAGAGGCTCGTACACCTCACCCCACATATGTTTACTTGCCATAGATCACATTCTTGGATTTCTGGTGGAGACCATTTCTTGGTCAAAAATCCGTAGGTGTTAGCCTTTGGTATTTTTGAAAATGGTCGTTCATGGCTATTTTCATAAAAAATGGGGGTTGTGTGGCCATTGATCATCGACCAGAGGCTCATACACCTCACCCCACATATGTTTCCTTGCCATAGATCACATTCTTGGATTTCTGGTGGAGACCATTTCTTGGTCAAAAATCCGCAGGTCTTAGCCTCTAGTATTATTGAAAATGGTCGCTCATGGCTATTTTCAAGGTCGCTCATGGCTATTTTCATAAAAAATGGGGGTTGTGTGCCATTGATCATCGACCAGAGGCTCATACACCTCACCCCACATATGTTTCCTTGCCATAGATCACATTCTTGGATTTCTGGTGGAGACCGTTTCTTGGATAAAAACTCGTAGGTGTTAGCCTTCGGTATTATTGAAAATGGTCATTCATGGCTATTTTCGACAAAAATGGGGGTTGTGTGGCCATTGATCATCGACTAGAGGCTCATACACCTCACCCCACATATGTTTCCTTGCCATAGATCACATTCTTGGATTTCTGGTGGAGACCATTTCTTGGTCAAAAATCCGTAGGTGTTAGCCTTCGGTATTATTGAAAATGGTCGTTCATGGCTATTTTCGACAAAATGGGGGTTGTGTGGCAATTGATCATCGACCAGAGGCTCATACACCTCACCCCACATATGTTTCCTTGCCATAGATCACATTCTTGGATTTCTGGTGGAGACCATTTCTTGGTCAAAAATCCGTAGGTCTTAGCCTCCAGTATTATTGAAAATGGTCGCTCATGGCTATTTTCATAAAAAATGGGGGTTGTGTGGCCATTTATCATCGACTAGAGGCTCATAAACCTCACCCCACATATATTTCCTTGCCATAGATCACATTCTTGGATTTCTGGTGGAGACCATTTCTTGGTTAAAAACTCGTACGTGTTAGCCTTCGGTATTATTGAAAATGGTCATTCATGGCTATTTTCGGCAAAATGGGGGTTGTGTGGCCATTGATCATCGACCAGAGGCTCATACACCTCACCCCACATATGTTTCCTTGCCATAGATCACATTCTTGGATTTCTGGTGGAGACCATTTCTTGGTCAAAAATCCGTACGTGTTAGCCTTTGGTATTTTTGAAAATGGTCATTCATGGCTATTTTCGGCAAAAATGGGGGTTGTGTGGCCATTGATCATCGACTAGACGCTCATACACCTCACCTCACATATGTTTCCTTGCCATAGATCACATTCTTGGATTTCTGGTGGAGACCATTTCTTGGTTAAAAACTCGTACGTGTTAGCCTTCGGTATTATTGAAAATGGTCGTTCATGGCTATTTTCGACAAAAATGGGGGTTGTGTGGCCATTGATCATCGACCAGAGGCTCGTACACCTCACCCCACATATGTTTCCTTGCCATAGATCACATTCTTGGATTTCTGGTGGAGACCATTTCTAGGTCTAAAATCCGTAGGTGTTAGCCTCTAATATTATTGAAAATGGTCGCTCATGGCTATTTTCAAGGTCGCTCATGGCTATTTTCATAAAAAATGGGGGTTGTGTGGCCATTTATCATCGACTAGAGGCTCATAAACCTCACCCCACATATGTTTCCTTGCCATAGATTACATTCTTGGATTTCTGGTGGAAACCATTTCTTGGTTAAAAACTCGTACGTGTTAGCCTTCGGTATTATTGAAAATGGTCGTTCATGGCTATTTTCGACAAAAATGGGGGTTGTGTGGCCATTGATCATCGACCAGAGGCTCGTACACCTCACCCCACATATGTTTCCTTGCCATAGATCACATTCTTGGATTTCTGGTGGAGACCATTTCTTGGTCTAAAATCCGTAGGTGTTAGCCTCTAATATTATTCAAAATGGTCGCTCATGGCTATTTTCGGCAAAATGGGGGTTGTGTGGCCATTGATCATCGACTAAAGGCTCGTACACCTCACCCCACATATGTTTCCTTGCCATAGATCACATTCTTGGATTTCTGGTGGAGACCATTTCTTGGTCAAAAATCCGTAGGTGTTAGCCTTCGGTATTATTGAAAATGGTCGTTCATGGCTATTTTCGACAAAAATGGGGGTTGTGTGGCCATTTATCATCGACTAGAGGCTCATACACCTCACCCCACATATGTTTCCTTGCCATAGATTACATTCTTGGATTTCTGGTGGAAACCTTTTCTTGGTTAAAAACTCGTACGTGTTAGCCTTCGGTATTATTGAAAATGGTCAGTCATGGCTATTTTTGGCAAAATGGGGGTTGTGTGGCCATTGATCGTCGACCAGAGGCTCATACACCTCACCCCACATATGTTTCCTTGTCGTAGATCACATTCTTGGATTTCTGGTGGAGACCATTTCTTGGTCAAAAATCCGTAGGTGTTAGCCTTCGGTATTATTGAAAATGGTCGTTCATGGCTATTTTCGACAAAAATGGGGGTTGTGTGGCCATTGATCATCGACCAGACGCTCATACACCTCACCCCACATATGTTTCCTTGCCATAGATCACATTCTTGGATTTCTGGTGGAGACCATTTCTTGGGCAAAAATCCGTAGGTGTTAGCCTTCGGTATTATTGAAAATGGTCGTTCATGGCTATTTTCGACAAAAATGGGGGTTGTGTGGCCATTGATCATCGACCATACGCTCATACACCTCACCCCACATATGTTTCCTTGCCATAGATCACATTCTTGGATTTCTGGTGGAGACCATTTCTTGGTCTAAAATCCGTAGGTGTTAGCCTTAGGTATTATTGAAAATGGTCGCTCATGGCTATTTTCGACAAAAATGGGGGTTGTGTGGCCATTGATCATCGACCAGATGCTCATACACCTCACCCCACATATGTTTCCTTGCCATAGATCACATTCTTGGATTTCTGGTGGAGACCATTTCTTGGTCTAAAATCCGTAGGTGTTAGCCTCTAGTATTATTGAAAATGGTCGCTCATGGCTATTTTCAAGGTCGCTCATGGCTATTTTCATAAAAAATGGGGGTTGTGTGGCCATTTATCATCGACTAGAGGCTCATAAACCTCACCCCACATATGTTTCCTTGCCATAGATTACATTCTTGGATTTCTGGTGGAAACCATTTCTTGGTTAAAAACTCGTACGTGTTAGCCTTCGGTATTATTGAAAATGGTCATTCATGGCTATTTTCGGCAAAATGGGGGTTGTGTGGCCATTGATCATCGACCAGAGGCTCGTACACCTCACCCCACATATGTTTCCTTGCCATAGATCACAGTCTTAGATTTCTGGTGGAGACCATTTCTTGGTCAAAAATCCGTAGGTGTTAGCCTTCGGTATTATTGAAAATGGTCATTCATGGCTATTTTCGACAAAAATGGGGGTTGTGTGGCATTTGATCATCGACTAGAGGCTCATACACCTCACCCCACATATGTTTCCTTGCCATAGATCACATTCTTGGATTTCTGGTGGAGACCATTTCTTGGTCTAAAATCCGTAGGTGTTAGCCTCTAGTATTATTGAAATGGTCGCTCATGGCTATTTTCAAGGTCGCTCATGGCTATTTTCATAAAAAATGGGGGTTGTGTGGCCATTTATCATCGACTAGAGGCTCATAAACCTCACCCCACATATGTTTCCTTGTCATAGATTACATTCTTGGATTTCTGGTGGAGACCATTTCTTGGTTAAAAACTCGTACGTGTTAGCCTTCGGTATTATTGAAAATGGTCATTCATGGCTATTTTCGGCAAAATGGGGGTTGTGTGGCCATTGATCGTCGACCAGAGGCTCATACATCCTCACCCCACATATGTTTCCTTGCCATAGATCACATTCTTGGATTTCTGGTGGAGACCATTTCTAGGTCAAAAATCCGTAGGTGTTAGCCTTCGATATTATTGAAAATGGTCATTCATGGCTATTTTTGACAAAAATGGGGGTTGTGTGGCCATTGATCGCGACCAGAGGCTCATACACCTCACCCCACATATGTTTCCTTGTCGTAGATCACATTCTTGGATTTCTGGTGGAGACCATTTCTTGGTCAAAAATCCGTAGGTGTTAGCCTTCGATATTATTGAAAATGGTCGTTCATGGCTATTTTCGACAAAAATGGGGGTTGTGTGACAATTGATCATCGACCAGAGGCTCATACACCTCACCCCACTTATGTTTCCTTGCCATAGATCACATTCTTGGATTTCTGGTGGAGACCATTTCTTGGTCAAAAATCTGTAGGTGTTAGCCTTCCGTATTATTGAAAATGGTCGTTCATGGCTATTTTCGACAAAAATGGGGGTTGTGTGGCCATTGATCATCGACCAGAGGCTCATACACCTCACCCCACATATGTTTCCTTGCCATAGATCACATTCTTGGATTTCTGGTGGAGACCATTTCTTGGTCAAAAATCCGTACGTGTTAGCCTCTAGTATTATTGAAAATGGTCGCTCATGGCTATTTTCAAGGTCGCTCATGGCTATTTTCATAAAAAATGGGGGTTGTGTGGCCATTGATCATCGACCAGAGGCTCATACACCTCACCCCACATATGTTTCCTTGCCATAGATCACATTCTTGGATTTCTGGTGGAGACCATTTCTTGGTTAAAAACCCGTAGGTGTTAGCCTTCGGTATTATTGAAAATGGTCATTCATGGCTATTTTCGGCAAAATGGGGGTTTTGTGGCCATTTATCATCGACCAGAGGCTCATACACCTCACCCCACATATGTTTCCTTGCCATAGATTACATTCTTGGGTTTCTGGTGGAGACCATTTCTTGGTTAAAAACTCGTACGTGTTAGCCTTTGGTATTTTTGAAAATGGTCATTCATGGCTATTTTCGACAAAAATGGGGGTTGTGTGGCCATTGATCATCGACCAGACGCTCATACACATCACCCCACATATGTTTCCTTGCCATAGATCACATTCTTGTATTTATGGTGGAGACCATTTCTTGGTTCAAAAATCCGTAGGTGTTAGCCTTCAGTGTCATTGAAAATGGTCGTTCATGGCTATTTTCGACAAAAATTAGGGTTGTGTGGCCATTGATCGTCGACCAGAGGCTCATACACCTCACCCCACATATGTTTCCTTGCCATAGATCACACCATAGATTACATTCTTGGATTTCTGGTGGAAACCATTTCTTGGTTAAAAACTCGTACGTGTTAGCCTTCGGTATTATTGAAATGGTCATTCATGGCTATTTTCGGCAAAATGGGGGTTGTGTGGCCATTGATCATCGACCAGAGGCTCGTACACCTCACCCCACATATGTTTCCTTGCCATAGATCACATTCTTGGATTTCTGGTGGAGTCCATTTCTTGGTCAAAAATCCGTAGGTGTTAGCCTTTGGTATTTTTGAAAATGGTCATTCATGGCTATTTTCGACAAAAATGGGGGTTGTGTGGCCATTGATCATCGACCAGACGCTCATACACCGCACCCCACATATGTTTCCTTGCCATAGATCACATTCTTGGATTTCTGGTGGAGACCATTTCTTGGTTAAAAACTCGTACGTGTTAGCCTTCGGTATTATTGAAAATGGTCGTTCATGGATATTTTCGGCAAAATGGGGGTTGTGCGGCCATTGATCTTCCACCATAGGCTCATACACCTCACCCCACATATGTTTCCTTGCCATAGATCACATTCTTGGATTTCTGGTGGAGACCATTTCTTGGTCAAAAATCCGTAGGTGTTAGCCTTCGGTATTATTGAAAATGGTCGTTCATGGCTATTTTCGACAAAATGGGGGTTGTGTGGCCATTGATCATCGACCAGAGGCTCATACACCTCACCCCACATATGTTTCCTTGTCGTAGATCACATTCTTGGATTTCTGTGGAGACCATTTCTTGGGCAAAAATCCAGTAGTTGTTAGCCTTCGATATTATTGAAAATGGTCGTTCATGGCTATTTTCGACAAAAAATGGGGGTTGTGTGGCCATTGATATTCGACCAGAGGCTCATACACCTCACTACACATATGTTTCCTTGCCATAGATCACATTCTTAGGATTTCTGGTGGAGACCATTTCTTGGTCAAAAATCCGTAGGTGTTAGCCTTCGGTATTATTGAAAATGGATCGTTCATGGCTATTTTCGACAAAAATGGGGTTGTGTGGCCATTGATCATCGACCAGAGGCTCATACACCTCACCCCACATATGTTTCCTTGCCATAGATCACATTCTTGGATTTCTGGTGGAGACCATTTCTTGGTCAAAAATCCGTAGGTGTTAGCCTTCGGTATTATTGAAAATGGTCGTTCATGGCTATTTTCGACAAAAATGGGGGTTGTGTGGCCATTGATCATCGACCAGAGGCTCATACACCTCACCCCACATATGTTTCCTTGCCATAGATCACATTCTTGGATTTTTGGTGGAGACCATTTCTTGGTTAAAAACTCGTAGGTGTTAGCCTTCGGTATTATTGAAAATGGTCATTCATGGCTATTTTCGGCAAAATGGGGGTTGTGTGGCCATTTATCATCGACCAGAGGCTCATACACCTCACCCCACATATGTTTCCTTGCCATAGATTACATTCTTGGATTTCTGGTGGAGACCATTTCTTGGTTAAAAACTCGTACGTGTTAGCCTTTGGTATTTTTGAAAATGGTCATTCATGGCTATTTTCGACAAAAATGGGGGTTGTGTGGCCATTGATCATCGACCAGACGCTCATACACCTCACCCCACATATGTTTCCTTGCCATAGATCACATTCTTGGATTTATGGTGGAGACCATTTCTTGGTCAAAAATCCGTAGGTGTTAGCCTTCAGTGTCATTGAAAATGGTCGTTCATGGCTATTTTCGACAAAAATTAGGGTTGTGTGGCCATTGATCGTCGACCAGAGGCTCATACACCTCACCCCACATATGTTTCCTTTGCCATAGATCACACCATAGATTACATTCTTGGATTTCTGGTGGAAACCATTTCTTGGTTAAAAACTCGTACGTGTTAGCCTTCCGGTATTATTGAAAATGGTCACTCATGGCTATTTTCGGCAAAATGGGGGTTGTGTGGCCATTGATCATCGACCAGAGGCTCGTACACCTCACCCCACATATGTTTCCTTGCCATAGATCACATTCTTGGATTTCTTGGTGGAGACCATTTCTTGGTCAAAAATCCGTAGGTGTTAGCCTTTAGTATTTTTGAAAATGGTCATTCATGGCTATTTTCGACAAAAATGGGGGTTGTGTGGCCATTGATCATCGACCAGACGCTCATACACCTCACCCCACATATGTTTCCTTGCCATAGATCACATTCTTGGATTTCTGGTGGAGACCATTTCTTGGTTAAAAACTCGTACGTGTTAGCCTTCGGTATTATTGAAAATGGTCGTTCATGGCTATTTTCGGCAAAATGGGGGTTGTGTGGCCATTGATCTTCCACCATAGGCTCATACACCTCACCCCACATATGTTTCCTTGCCATAGATCACATTCTTGGATTTCTGGTGGAGACCATTTCTTGGTCAAAAATCCGTCGGTGTTAGCCTTCGGTATTATTGAAAATGGTCATTCATGGCTATTTTCGGCAAAAATGGGGGTTGTGTGGCCATTTATCATCGACCAGAGGCTCATACACCTCACCCCACATATGTTTCCTTGCCATAGATACATTCTTGGATTTCTGGTGGAGGACCATTTCTTGGTTAAAAACTCGTACGTGTTAGCCTTGGTATTTTTGAAAATGGTCATTCATGGCTATTTTCGACAAAATGGGGGTTGTGTGGCCATTGATCATCGACCAGACGCTCATACACCTCACCCCACATATGTTTCCTTGCCATAGATCACATTCTTGGATTTATGGGTGGAGACCATTTCTTGGTCAAAAATCCGTAGGTGTTAGCCTTCAGTGTCATTGAAAATGGTCGTTCATGGCTATTTTCGACAAAAATTAGGGTTGTGTGGCCATTGATCGTCGACCAGAGGCTCATACACCTCACCCCACATATGTTTCCTTGCCATAGATCACACCATAGATTACATTCTTGGATTTCTGGTGGAAACCATTTCTTGGTTAAAAAACTCGTACGTGTTAGCCTTCGGTATTATTGAAAATGGTCACTCATGGCTATTTTCGGCAAAATGGGGGTTGTGTGGCCATTGATCATCGACCAGAGGCTCGTACACCTCACCCCACATATGGTTTCCTTGCCATAGATCACATTCTTGGATTTCTTGTGGAGACCATTTCTTGGTCAAAAATCCGTAGGTGTTAGCCTTTAGTATTTTTTGAAATGGTCATTCATGGCTATTTTCGACAAAAATGGGGGTTGTGTGGCCATTGATCATCGACCAGACGCTCATACACCTCACCCCACATATGTTTCCTTGCCATAGATCACATTCTTGGATTTCTGGTGGAGACCATTTCCTTGGTTAAAAACTCGTACGTGTTAGCCTTCGGTATTATTGAAAATGGTCGTTCATGGCTATTTCGGCAAAATGGGGTTGTGTGGCCATTGATCTTCCACCATAGGCTCATACACCTCACCCCACATATGTTTCCTTGCCATAGATCACATTCTTGGATTCTGGTGGAGAACCATTTCTTGGTCAAAAAATTCCGTAGGTGTTAGCCTTCGGTATTATTGAAAATGGTCGTTCATGGCTATTTTCGACAAAAATGGGGGTTGTGTGGCCATGATCATCGACCAGAGGCTCATACACCTCACCCCACATATGTTTCCTTGCCATAGATCACATTCTTGGATTTCTGGTGGAGACCATTTCTTGGTCAAAAATCCGTAGGTGTTAGCCTTCGGTATTTTGAAAATGGTCATTCATGGCTATTTTTCGGCAAAATGGGGGTTGTGTGGCCATTGATCAGTCGACCAGATGCTCGTACACCTCACCCCACATATGTTTCCTTGCCATAGATCAAATGTTCTCCACCATAAATCCAAGCATGTGATCTATGGCAAGGGAAACATAGTGTAGTGAGGTGTATGAGCCTCTGGTCGAAGATCAATGGTCTCCACCAGAAATCCAAGAATGTGATCTATGGCAAGGAGACATATGTGGGGTGAGGTGTATGAGCCTCTGGTCGATGATCAATGGCCACACAACCCCCATTTTGTCGAAAATAGCATTGAATGACCATTTTCAATAATACCGAAGGCTAAACACGTACGAATTTTTTAACCAAGAAATGGTTTCCACCAGAAGAAATCCAAGAATGTAAATATGGCAAGGAAACATATGTGGGGTGAAGTGTACGAGCCTCTGGTCGATGATCAATGGCCACACAACCCCCATTTTTTATGAAAATAGCCATGAGCGACCATTTTCAATAATACTAGAGGCTAACACCTACGGATTTTAGACCAAGACATGGTTGATAGTCGCCTAGAGGGGGGGGGGTGAATAGGGCGAAAACTGAAATTTACAAATAATAAACACAACTACAAGCGGGTTAGCGTTAGAAATATGAAACGAGTCAGGAGAGAGGGTGGAAAACAAATCGCAAGCAAATGAAGAGTGGACACGCGGATTGTTTTACCGAGGTTCGGTTCTCTCAAACCTACTCCCGTGAGGAGGCCACAAAGGCCGGGTCTCTTTCAACCCTTCCCTCTCTCAAACGATCCACGGACGAGTGAGCTTTCTTCTCAATCACTTGGAACACAAAGTACCCACAAGGACCACCACAAGTTTGGTGTCTCTTGCCTCAATTACAAGTGAGTTTGATAGCAATGAAGGAATCAAGAAAGAAGAAAGCAATCCAAGCGCAAGAGCTCGAAAGAACACAAGCAAAATCTCTCTCTAGTCACTAGGGCGTTGTGTGGAATTTGGAGAGGATTTGATCTCTTTGGGTGTCTAGAATTGAATGCTAGAGCTCTTGTAAGTAGTTGGGAAGTGGAAAACTTGGATGCAATGAATGGTTGGGTGGTTGGGGTATTTATAGCCCCAACCACCAAAAAACCGTTGGTGGAGGCTGTCTGTTCGATGGCGCACCGGACATGTCCAGGCCCCTGCCACGTCACCAGTGCCGTTGGAATCTGACGTGGAGTTTTGACTTCTGGGCCCGCCTCGATGTCCGGTTGGCGCACCGGACATGCACTGTTCACGTCCGGTGCGCCGGCATGGGCGACTCTGACTTCTGCGCGCGCTGCGCACGCAATAAATGCATCGCAGGTAGCCGTTGGTGCCGAAGTAGCCGTTGCTCCGTGGATGCACTGGACAGTCCGGTGCACACGGACATGTCCGGGTGAATTATAGCGGAGCAGCCGCTCTGATTTCCCGGGTGGCGACATCTGAGCGCGTCCCGTTGGAGCACCGGACACTGTCCGGTGTACCACACGGACAGTCGGTGAATTATAGCGCGCCGGCTCTAGAGAATTCCGAAGGCGACGAGTTCGTGTTTGAAGTCCTTTGGTTGCACCGGGACATGTCCAGTGTTGCACCGGACAGTCCGGTGCGCCAGACCAGAGGAGCTTCGGTTGCTCCTTTGCTCTTTTGTTTGAACCCAACACTTGGTCTTTTTATTGGCTAAGTGTGAACCTTTGACCTGTATAACTTATACACTAGAACAAAACTAGTTAGTCCAAAGATTTGTGTTGGGCAATTCAACCACCAAAATTATATAGGAACTAGGTGTAAGCCTAATTCCCTTTCAATCTCCCCTTTTTGGTGATTGATGCCAACACAAACCAAAGCAAATATAGAAGTGCATAATTGAACTAGTTTGCTAATATAAGTGAAAGGTGCTGGAATGTAGCCAAATAAATACTTACAAGATATGCATGGATTGTTCTTCATTTTAACATTTGGACCACGCTTGCACCACATGTTTTGTTTTTGCAAAATCTTTTCTAAATCTTTTCAAAGTTCTTTTGCAAATAGTCAAGGGTAAAGAATAAGAGTTTGCAAAGCATTTCAGATTTGAAATTTTCTCCCCTGTTCCAAATGCTTTTCCTTTGACTAAACAAAAACTCCTCCTAAATAAAACTCCTCTTAGTGTCAAGAGGGTTTGATGAAACAATTTTGAAATACTACTTTCTCCCTTTTGAACACATAAGATGCCCAAATTGACAATTGGAAATTACATTTTAAAATTAGGTGGTGGTGCGGTCCTTTTGCTTTGGGCTAATACTTCCTCCCCTTTGCATGATCGCCAAAAACGGAGTCATTAGAGCCCTCAAATAACTTTCTCCTCCCTTGGTCATAAATAAAAGAGTGAAGATTATACCAAAGTAGGAGTCCTTTTGTTTTGCTCTCTCCCCAAGGATAGAGAGCGGCTCGGAGTGACGGCGAAGGATGAGTGACGGATGGAAGCCTTTGTCTTCGCCGAAGACTCCACTCCCTTTCAATGCACCTATGACTTGATTTGAAGTAGACTTGAAAACACATTAGTCATAGATATGAAAGAGACATGATCAAAGGTATATTCATGAGCATGTGTGCAAGTTAGCAATAGAAATTTCTAGAATCAAGAATATTGAGATTCATGCCTAAGTTTGGTTAAAAGTTTGTTCATCAAGTGGTTTGGAAGATATCGGCTAAGATCTTTAGATTAAGTGCAATCTCAATATCTCCCTTTTGTTGGTGATCCCTAAGAAAATGATACCGAATGGCTATTGGTTAGTGCGGCTATGCTCGACGGGATTGTCGGCCATTTTGATTGCACTCTCAATCACATAGCAAAGGGACTTTGGTTAATTTGTAATCGTAGTCCCGCAGGGTTTGCCTCATCCAAAGCAATTGCGCGCAACAATGACCTGCGGCAATGTACTCGGCTTCGGCGGTTGAAAGAGGACCAAATTTTGTTCTTTGAGGCCCAAGACACCAAGGATCTTCCCAAGAACTGGCAAGTCCCTGATGTGCTTTCTATTAAT
>NW_023367221.1:0-43798 GCF_902167145.1 Zea mays
TGTCAGACTCCCCGGATGGAGCCTTCCCATGGCTTGTGGCAGGCTTCTCACCGGTCACCATCTCCTTCTTGGCGTGATCTCCCGACATCACTTCGAGCGGTTAGGCTCTAATGAAGTACCGGATTCTAATACCAATTGAAAGTCGCCTAGAGGGGGGTGAATAGGGCGAATCTGAAATTTACAAACTTTGAGCACAACTATAAGCCGGGGTTAGCGTTAGAAATATAAACGAGTCCGAAAGAGAGGGCGAAAACAAATCACAAGCAAATAAGGCGGATGACACGGTGATTTGTTTTACCGAGGTTCGGTTCTTGCAAACCTACTCCCCGTTGAGGTGGTGAGAGCACCTAGAGGGGGGGGGGTGAATAGGTGATCCTGTAAAAACTTAACTTATAGCCACAAAAACTTGTTAAGAGTTAGCACAATAATTGCCAAGTGGCTAAAGAGGAGATCTTGCACAATACGACAATCACAGAGAAGACACAGAGATTTATCCCGTGGTTCGGCCAAGTACAAAACTTGCCTACTTCCACGTTGTGGCGTCCCAACGGACGAGGGTTGCAATCAACCCTTCTCAAGCGGTCCAAAGACCCACTTGAATACCACGGTGTTTTTGCCTTGCTTATCTTTATCCCACTTGCGAGGAATCTCCACAGATTGGAGTCTCTCGCCCTTACACTTAAGATTCACAAAGAAGCACGGAGTAAGGGAGGGAAGCAACACACACAAATCCACAGCGAAATGCGCACACACACGGCCAAGAATCGAGCTCAAAGACTATCTCACAGTTTCTCACAAGAACAGAGCTCGAATCACTTAGAATCACAAACGGATGCGCAAAGACTGAGTGTGGATGATCAAGAATGCTCAAAGGTTGCTTGGTGTCTCCCTCCATGCGTCTAGGGGTCCCTTTTATAGCCCCAAGGCAGCTAGGAGCCGTTGAGAACAAATCTGGAAGGCCATCTTTGCCTTCTGTCGTCGGGCGCACCGGACAGTCCGGTGCACACCGGACAGTGTCCGGTGCCCGATTCCTTTCCTTAATTGGCGAAGCCGACCGTTGCAGATGCGGGAGCCGTTGGCGCACCGGACATGTCCGGTGCCCCCTTCCGACCGTTGGCTCGACCACGTGTCCCGCGCAGATCGCGCGGTCGACCGTTGGCTCAGCCGACCGTTGGCTCACCGGACAGTCCGGTGCACACCGGACAGTCCGGGTGAATTTTAGCCGTACGCTGTCAGCAAATTCCCGAGAGCGGCCTCTTCGGCCGAGGCAGCCTGGCGCACCGGACACTGTCCGGTGCACCACCGAACAGTCCGGTGCCCCAGACCGAAACAGCCTCTTGGCTGTACACAGCCAACTTTCTTCTTTTCTTCTTCTTCCTGTTTCTAACACTTAGACAAGTATATTAGTACACAAAACCAATGTACTAAGACTTAGAAACATACCTTTGCTCTAGATTTGCACTTTGTTCATCCATGGGCATTGATTCCGGTTTAAGCACTTATGTTGACACTTAATCACCAAAAATACTTAGAAATGGCCCAAGGGCACATTTCCCTTTCAATCTCCCCCTTTTTGGTGATTTATGCCAACACAACATAAAGCAACTAGAACAAGTGTAAAATCACTTCAAATAAAACTCAAATTGATTTTGATTCAATTTGGCATATATGGATCATCCTTTGCCACCACTTGGTTTGTTTTTGCAAATCAAACTCAAATCTCTATCTCTAAGTCAAACACACATGTTGAAGCATAAAGAGAGTCATTCCAAAAGAGATTGATCAAAGATTTCAAAAACTCCCCCTATTTCCCATAATCAATACTTCTCTCCCACAAGAAGCCAACTTTGACAAGAGAGACAATAATAGACAATAAAAGCGTTTGACAAAACAAAACTCTATTCTACTATTTTCAAAATCTCTCAAGTGGTAGCTGATCCATTTATCGCTTTGGCCTTTATTTTCTCCCCCTTTGGCATCAAGCACCAAAACGTGATCAATCTTGGCCCTATAACCCCATTGCCTCACCCAAATCTTCAATAAGAATACAAAGGCAATAAGAGTCTTAAAGATGAACTTGGAATAAGTTACCCTCTCATCGGAGTGCAGTGGAAGTCTTTCATGGTCCAAGTCCACCTTTTCCCTTTCAATCCTCCTTCGAGACTAAATCATCAAACTCAAGCACATGGTTAGTCTCAGAGGGTCAAGTTGTAACACATCTCCCCCTAAACATGTGCAACACTTTGCAACGGACTTGTGAGGTCCAGGGAGT
The DNA here is from genome assembly GCF_902167145.1 of Zea mays. Classification (NCBI taxonomy): domain Eukaryota; kingdom Viridiplantae; phylum Streptophyta; class Magnoliopsida; order Poales; family Poaceae; genus Zea; species Zea mays. The sequence continues at coordinate 2,273 of NW_023367221.1, forward strand.
GTTTGTACAACTTGAGCACCATAGTAAAGCAACAAAATGCAAAAAGGAACATGATCAAAAGCATAAATACATGTATGCTACAATTCAATCCAGGTTCCGCGAATCTAAGACATTTAGCTCACTACGCAACCTGCAAAAGGTCTTCTCATCTAGAGGCTTAGTGAAGATATCGGCTAGCTGGTTCTCGGTGCTAACATGAAAACACTTCGATATCTCCCTTTTGCTGGTGGTCTCTCAAAAAGTGATGCCGGATGTCTATGTGCTTTGTGCGGCTGTGCTCAACAGGATTCTCCGCCATGCGGATAGCACTCTCATTATCACATAGGAGTGGGACTTTTGCTCAGATTGTAGCCAAAGTCCCGAGGGGTTTGCCTCAATCCAAAGCAGTTGCGCGCAACACTGACCTGCGGCAACGTACTCGGCCTCAGCGGTGGATAGGGCAACAGAGGTTTGTTTCTTAGAGTTCCATGACACCAGGGACCTTCCTAAGAATTGGCACGTCCCCGATGTACTCTTCCTATCGACCTTACATTCAGCATAGTCGGAGTCTGAGTATCCAACTAAGTCAAAGGTAGACCCCTTTGGATACCAGAGCCCGAAGCAAGGCGTAGCAACCAAATATCTAAGAATTCGCTTCACCGCCACTAAGTGACACTCCTTAGGATCGGATTGAAATCTAGCACACATGCATACGCTAAGCATAATATCCGGTCTACTAGCACATAAGTAAAGCAAAGAACCTATCATTGACCGGTATGCTTTTTGATCAACGGACTTACCTCCTTTGTTGAGGTCGGTGTGTCCGTCGTCCCATCGGTAGTCTTTGCGGGCTTGGCGTCCTTCATCCCAAACCGCTTTAGCAGATCTTGTGTGTACTTTGTTTGGGAGATGAAGGTGCCGTCCTTGAGTTGCTTCACTTGGAACCCAAGGAAGTAGTTCAACTCGCCCATCATCGACATCTCGAATTTCTGCGTCATCACCCTGCTAAACTCTTCACAAGACTTTTGGTTAGTAGAACCAAATATTATGTCATCGACATAAATTTGGCATACAAACAAGTCACCATCACATGTCTTTGTAAAAAGAGTTGGATCGGCTTTCCCAACCTTGAAAGAATTAACAATTAGAAAGTCTCTAAGGCATTCATACCATGCTCTTGGGGCTTGCTTAAGTCCATAGAGCGCCTTAGAGAGCTTACAACACGTGGGCGGGGTACCGTTCATCCTCGGAAGCCAGGGGTTGCTCCACGTACACCTCCTCCTTGATTGGTCCGTTGAGGAAAGCGCTCTTCACATCCATTTGGTACAAACCTGAAAGAATGGTGAGCGGCATATGCTAACAAGATATGAATGGACTCTAGCCTAGCCACAGGAGCGAAAGTCTCCTCAAAGTCCAAACCTGCGACTTGGGCATAACCTTTTGCCACAAGTCGAGCCTTGTTCCTCGTCACCCACCCCGTGCCTCGTCCTGTTTGTTGCGGACACCCACTTGGTTCCCACAACATTTTGCTTCGGACGAGGCACCAGTGTCCAAACTTCATTGCGCTTGAAGTTGTTGAGCTCCTCCTGCATGGCCAACACCCAGTCCGGATCTAGCAAGGCCTCCTCTACCCTGAAAGGCTCAATAGAAGAGACAAAGGAGTGATGCTCACAAAAATTGACTAATCGAGATCGAGTGGTTACTCCCTTGCTAATATCTCCCAGAATTTGGTCGACGGGATGATCCCTTTGAATCATCGCTCGAACTTGGGGTTGGAGGTGTCGGTTGCGCTTCTTCCTCATCACTTGATCATCTTGTGCTCCCCCTTGATCAAGCGCCTCCACTTGAGGTACCTGTTCGTCAATCTTCGGTTGGGGGAATGCACCATAGTTGAGGAAGAAGGTTGATCTCGTTCATCTTGTTCCTGTGGCCGTACTTCTCCAATCGCCATGGTTCGTATAGCGGCCGTCGGAACCTCTTCTTCATCTACATCATCACAATCAACACTTGCTCTCTTGGAGAGCCATTAGTTTCATCAAATACAACGTCGCTAGAGACTTCAACCAAACCCGATGATTTGTTGAAGACTCTTATAACGCCTTTGTATTTGAGTCATAACCTAACAAAAACCCTTCTACAACTTTGGAGCGAACTTAGAATTTCTACCTTTCTTCACTAGAATGTAGCACTTGCTCCCAAATACACGAAAGTAAGATACATTGGGTTTGTTACCGGTTAGTAGCTCATACGAAAGTCTTCTTGAGGAGGCGATGAAGATAGACCCTGTTGATGGCGTGGCAAGCCGTGTTCACGGCTTCCGACCAAAAACACTCGGGGGTCTTGAATTCTCCAAGCATTGTCCTCGCCATATCGATTAGCGTCCTGTTCTTCCTCTCTACCACACCATTTTGCTGTGGTGTGTAGGGAGCGGAGAACTCGTGCTTGATCCCTTACCTCCTCAAGAAATTCCTCCACTTGAAGGTTCTTGAATTCGGACCCGTTGTCGCTCCTTATCTTCTTCACCTTGAGCTCAAACTCATTTTGAGCTCTCCTGAGGAAGCGCTTGAGGGTCCCTTGGGTTTCAGACTTATCCTGCAAAAAGAACACCCAAGTGAAGCGGGAAAAGTCATCAACAATAACTAAACCATACTTACTCCCTCCTATGCTCAGATAGGCGACGGGTCCGAAGAGGTCCATATGCAGCAGCTCCAGAGGTCTTGAAGTGGTCATCACATTCTTGCCGGTGATGCGCTCCTCCCACTTGTTTACCTGCTTGACAAGCTGCACAAGGTCTATCTTTTTCGAAATGCACGTTAGTCAAACCTATCACAGTGTTCTCCCTTTAGAAGCTTGTGAAGGTTCTTCATCCCTACATGTGCTAAGCGGCGATGCCACAGCCAGCCCATGCTAGTCTTAGCTATTAAGCATGCATCTAGACCGGCCTCTTCTTTTGCAAAATCAACTAAATAAAGTTTGCCGTCTAATACTCCCTTAAAAGCTAGTGACCATCACTTCTTCTAAAGACAGACACATCTACATTTGTAAATAGACAGTTATACCCTATCTGACATAATTGACTAACAGATAGCAAATTATATCCAAGACTCTCTACTAAAAATACATTAGAGATAGAATGCTCATTAGAAATTGCAATTTTACCTAACCCTTTTACCTTGCCTTGATTCCCATCACCGAATATAATTGAATCCTGGGAATCTTTATTCTTGACGTAGGAAGTGAACATCTTCTTCTCCCCCGTCATATGGTTTGTGCATCCGCTGTCGATAATCCAGCTTGATCCCCCGGATGCATAAACCTGCAAGGCAAATTTAGGCTTGGGACTTAGGTACCACAACTCTTGTTGGGTCCTACAAGGTTAGTGCAAATTTCCTTAGGGACCCAAATGCAAGTTTTGTCTCCCTTGCATTTTGCCCCTAACTTCCTAGCAATTACCTTCTTACCCTTTCTACAAATAGCAAAGGGAGCATTGCAAGCATAATAAATGGTAGAAGGTTTGTTCACAACTTTTCTAGGAACATGAGCAAAATTTCTCCTAGCATATGCACAACATTTCTCCTACACATATCTCTATCATGCTTATAGGAAGAACTAGAAGCAAACATGGCATGAGAATCATAAACATGTGAATCAAAATCATTATAAGCATTTCTAGCATGTCTCCTATCATGGTACAAGAAGCATGGTTCCTTTTAGCACTACTAGCCATAGGGGCCTTCCCTTTCTCCTTGACGAAGATGGGAGCCTTATGGCTTGTTAAGTTCTTGGCCTCTCTCTTGAAGCCAAGACCATCCTTAATTGAGGGGTGTCTACCCACTGTGTAGGCATCCCTTGCAAATTTTATTTTATCAACTTCACTCTTGCTAGTCTTAAGTTGAGCATTAAGACTAGCCACTTCATCATTTAGTTTTGAAATTGAAACTAAGTGTTCACTACAAGCATTAACATCAAAATCCTTACACCTAGTGCAAATTGTAATATTTTCAACACACGAGTTTACTTGCTACTTCTAGTTTAGCAGTTAAAACATTAATTTCACCTTTTAAAGAAGAAATGGTTTCATTACAAGTAGAAAGTTCACAAGAAAGTATTCCATTTCTTTTAACTTCTAGAGCAAGCGAATTTTGTGTACTAACAAATTTATCATGTTCTTCATATAAAAGGTCTTCTTGTTTCTCTAAGATTCTATCCTTTTCATTTAAGGCATCAATCAATTCATTAATCTGAGCTATCTTAGTTCTATCCAATCCCTTGAATAAACTAGAGTAATCAATTTCATCCTCACTGGATTCATTATCACTAGAAGAATCATAAGTATTAGCATTACGAGTGATCACCTTCTTTTCCCTTGCCATGAGGCAAGTGTGATGCTCGTTTGGGAAGAGAGCCGATTTGTTGAAGGCAGTGGCGGCGAGTCCTTCGTCGTCGGAGTCGGACGAAGAGCAATCCGAATCCCACTCCTTTCCAAGGTGTGCTTCGCCTTTGGCCTTCTTGTAAACCTTCTTGTTCTCTCTCTTCCCATTTTTCCCTTGCTCCTGGTCACTATCATTTTCGGGACAGTTAGCAATAAAATGACCAAGCTTACCGCATTTGAAGCATGATCGCTTTCCCTTGGTCTTGGCCTTGCTTGGCTGTCCCTTTCGACCTTTTAGCGCCGTCTTGAATCTCTTGATGATGAGAGCCATCTCTTCATCATTAAGACCGGCAGCCTCAATTTGTGCCACCTTGCTGGGTAGCGCCTCCTTGCTCCTTGTTGCTTTTAGAGCAATGGTTGAGGCTCGTGGAGTGGACCGTTCAACGCGTCGTCGACGTATCTTGCCTCCTTGATCATCATCCGCCCGCTCACGAATTTTCCAAGTACTTCCTCGGGCGTCATCATCGTGTACCTGGGATTCTCACGAATATTGTTCACGAGATGAGGATCAAGAACGGTAAAGGACCTGAGCATTAGGCGGACGACGTCGTGATCCGTCCAAACGCGTGCTTCCGTAGCTCCTTATTTTGTTGATAAGGGTCTTGAGCCGGTTGTAAGTTTGAGTTGGCTCCTCTCCCCTTATCATGGCGAATCGTCCAAGCTCGCCCTCCACCAACTCCATCTTGGTGAGCATGGTGATGTCGTTCCCCTCGTGAGAGATCTTGAGGGTGTCCCATATCTGCTTGGCATTGTCCAAGCCGCTCACCTTATTGTACTCTTCCCTGCACAAAGACGCTAAGAGAACAGTAGTAGCTTGTGCATTTCTATGAATTTGTTCATTTATAAGCAAAGGGGCTATCCGAGCTATCAAATTTCATTCCATTCTCCACAATCTCCCATATGCTTGGATGGAGAGAGAATAAGTGACTACGCATTTTGTGACTCCAAAATCCGTAGTCCTCCCCATCGAAGTGTGGAGGTTTGCCGAGAGGAATGGAAAGCAAATGTGAATTCGAACTATGTTGAATACGAGAATAATCAAATGAAAAGTTCGAATTGACCGTCTTTTTATAGTCGTTGTCATCATCCTTTTGGGAAGAAGTAGACTCATCACTATCGTCGTAGTAGATGATCTCCTTGATGCGCCTTGTCTTCTTCTTCTTCCCTTCCTTTCGTCTATGCCCCGAGCCGGAGTCGGTAGGCTTGTCGTCCTTCGGCTCGTTGACGAAGGATTCCTTCTCTTTGTCGTTGATCACGATTCCCTTCCCCTTAGGATCCATCTCTTCGGGCGGTAAGTCCCTTTGTGAAGAGAACGGCTCTGATACCAATTGAGAGCACCTAGAGGGGGGGGGGTGAATAGGTGATCCTGTAAAAACTTAACTTATAGCCACAAAAACTTGTTAAGAGTTAGCACAATAATTGCCAAGTGGCTAAAGAGGAGATCTTGCACAATACGACAATCACAGAGAAGACACAGAGATTTATCCCGTGGTTCGGCCAAGTACAAAACTTGCCTACTTCCACGTTGTGGCGTCCCAACGGACGAGGGTTGCAATCAACCCTTCTCAAGCGGTCCAAAGACCCACTTGAATACCACGGTGTTTTTGCCTTGCTTATCTTTATCCCACTTGCGAGGAATCTCCACAGATTGGAGTCTCTCGCCCTTACACTTAAGATTCACAAAGAAGCACGGAGTAAGGGAGGGAAGCAACACACACAAATCCACAGCGAAATGCGCACACACACGGCCAAGAATCGAGCTCAAAGACTATCTCACAGTTTCTCACAAGAACAGAAGCTCGAATCACTTAGAATCACAAACGGATGCGCAAAGACTGAGTGTGGATGATCAAGAATGCTCAAAGGTTGCTTGGTGTCTCCCTCCATGCGTCTAGGGGTCCCTTTTATAGCCCCAAGGCAGCTAGGAGCCGTTGAGAACAAATCTGGAAGGCCATCTTTGCCTTCTGTCGTCGGGCGCACCGGACAGTCCGGTGCACACCGGACAGTGTCCGGTGCCCGATTCCTTTCCTTAATTGGCGAAGCCGACCGTTGCAGATGCGGGAGCCGTTGGCGCACCGGACATGTCCGGTGCACACCGGACAGTCCGGTGCCCCCCTTCCGACCGTTGGCTCGACCACGTGTCCCCGCGCAGATCGCGCGGTCGACCGTTGGCTCAGCCGACCGTTGGCTCACCGGACAGTCCGGTGCACACCGGACAGTCCGGTGATTTTAGCCGTACGCCGTCAGCAAATTCCCGAGAGCGGCCTCTTCGGCCGAGGCAGCCTGGCGCACCGGACACTGTCCGGTGCACCACCGGACAGTCCGGTGCCCCAGACCGAAACAGCCTCTTGGCTGTACACAGCCAACTTTCTTCTTTTCTTCTTCTTCCTGTTTCTAACACTTAGACAAGTATATTAGTACACAAAACCAATGTACTAAGACTTAGAAACATACCTTTGCTCTAGATTTGCACTTTGTTCATCCATGGGCATTGATTCACGTTTAAGCACTTATGTTGACACTTAATCACCAAAATACTTAGAAATGGCCCAAGGGCACATTTCCCTTTCAGGTGGTCACAAAGACCGGGTCTCTTTCAACCCTTTCCCTCTCTCAAACGGTCACTTAGACCGAGTGAGCTTCTCTTCTCAATCAAATGGGACACTAAGTCCCCACAAGGACCACCACACAATTGGTGTCTCTTGCCTTGGTTACAATTGAGTTGAAATCAAGAAAGAAGGAAGAAGAAAAGCAATCCAAGCGCAAGAGCTCAAATGAACACAAGTCTCTCTCTCACGAGTCACTATTTGATTGGAATGATCTTTGGACTTGGGAGAGGATTTGATCTCTTTGATTGTGTCTTGTATTGAATGCTATAGCTCTTGTAAGGTGTTTGAAGGCTGAAAACTTGGATACAATGAATGGTGGGTGGTTGGGGGTATTTATAGCCCCAACCACCAAATGAGCCGTTGGTGGAGGTTGCTGTCGCATGGCGCACCGGACAGTCCGGTGTGCCATGGACACTGTCCGGTGCGCCAGCCACGTCACCCGACCGTTAGGGTTCGACCGTTGGAGCTTCTGTCTTCTGGGCCACCGGACAGGTCCTGTAGACTGTCCGGTGCGCCTTCTGGCTCTGCTCTGACTTCTGTGCGCACTATAGCTCATTAACTGCTCTCTGCAGACGACCGTTGGCGCGAAGTAGCCATTGCTCCGCTGGCACACCGGACAGTCCGGTGCTAAACCGGACAGTCCGGTGAATTATAGCGGAGCGGCTCCCGAAATTCCCGAAGGTGAGAAGTTCGGAGTTGAGTTCCCTGGTGCACCGGACACTGTCCGGTGGCACACCGGACAGTCCGGTGCGCCAGACCAGCGCACACTTTGGTTGTCTTTTGCTCTTTTTATTTGAACCCTTGCTTTGTCTTTTTTATTGGTTTATTGTGAACCTTTGGCACCTGTAGAACTCATAATCTAGAGCAAACTAGTTAGTCCAATTATTTGTGTTGGGCAATTCAACCACCAAAATCAATTAGGAAAAGGTGTAAGCCTATTTCCCTTTCAGTTAATGTAGTCGTTCCACTTGATGTAGTGCAAGTTTGTAGTTGTGACGTTAAGCAACGAAACATCGAGCCGACCAGGAGATGACAGAGCACAACACCAGGAAGTAAAGGAAGCAAGGAGTCGTGCCACCAACACTTCCAAAAGCATGATTGTCGTCCTTCACCCAAGCATGTGAACACTTAGACATCACTCGTTTTGAAGGTCTACTCTTCCAAAACTCGTGTGCTCAAGTACTATAATAGAGTGCTTAGCTACCAGCTGAACAATGTAACACCCCGTCCAATCCCTAGACCGACGATACTTACTCCTGGTAGCTCTCTAGGATCATATATTGTCCGCACAGACAAACACGAGTCTTTTTGTGCATACTTTGTCCTCACTCATGCGCACCCAAGAAAACTTCTCGGTCGGTCACCCATCCCAAATTGCTCCAAGTCAAGCACGCTTAACTTGGAGATTCTTTCGAGATAGGCTTCCGAAAAGAAGATGCACCTTATTGGTATGAATACTCTATTAATTCTATTATGCTTTGGGCCAGGATATCACCATCCCAGGGGATAGGATATCACAAACAACAACAACAGTAGGAGATTAGAAGACAAGTAACTTCTTGGCATCAAACATGTAACTCCCAGAGTTACATTTTGGAACTTCGTCGTGACCGTGCCTCAACTCGACTTGGCTCAGCGGTGGCGCGCGCGCATGCATGACACATTGTTGGCACCTTTTTGGGCCAAACACTTATGATCCCATAGATCTCGTCTGTGGGGAACGAGACCTTGGGGAACCTCTCTACGAGGTGGTGGACAGTCAGCAGTTGGTCGCTGGACGGTCCGTGGTAGGTCTCTATACTGTTCGTGATGTGCGCAGAGATAGCAATGAGCTCTTGTAGGACCTAGATCTCGCCCCTAGGAGGGACCCCATCAATGGGAAAGATTCTAGGGTTGTCTCGGGATCGGCAATGCCACCTAAGACGCCTCTAGATGATGTAGAGTCGAAGAGCGGTAAAGATTAGAAAACTACAACGAGGGCTACACTATGTCTACTCCTAAGGCATGATAATGGTAAATAAGGTAATTGGATTGGTTCGATTGGATTGTGTGTATTCTCAATTGGTCGTACCTCTTCATAAACTGGTTCCAACGAGCCTAACTGTATGGTTGTTGTAAAGATCCTATTTTATGGACGAAATAAAGCATTTAAATCAATTTTTTGTTTCCATGCACGCCAATCCATTTCCTTTCAACGCACATTCTTCTATCCTAAATTTGTGTGCATGCAACTACAACGATATCTAATATTGTGAGTTCTACTTTTTCATTATTGATCTTGTTAAGATGATATGATTGCAAAACTTCCATAAAACAGTGTCACCTCCAAGTGAGAACACATGTACGCTTGTGGTGTAAAGCTCATCAACATTATATATCCATTTTGCATCACAATAATCCTCCAGTTGTCCTTGGGTATCGGGTATAGTGGACGTCGTAACTCATGTTCCCTTGTAGATAGCACAACTTCCATCAAGGGCATGCCAATGATAATCCTCTAGATTATAAACAAATTGGCTGAGTTTGCTCACAACAAACAAGATGTTAGGCCTTGTTGCACTAGCCAAATACATACGAGAACCAATGATTTGAGAGTATCTCAATTGATCCCATGTTATTATGTTATTTTTTCTTAATAACACACTTGTGTTATAAGGTGTTGGAGCATATGTGCAATCTCTATGTCTAAAGCGACTTAACAACTTTTCCATATAATAGGACTGCACAAGAGTTACCCCACTATTTCCTCCTCCTCTCAATAGCTTTATGTTAAGAATAACATCATCCACTTCTAATCTTTCATTTCAAAGTTTAGACAAAAAGTATTTCACTTCCTTAATGACATTAAGATTATTCAAATGGTAAAAACTAAAACTATACATGAATGGATATTCAAATCATGGTTGTTGTTTCCAAACTCAAACTCATACCAATCTAGCCAACAAAACTTATATAGGATTATGTTTGTATTTTATAATCAGTATTAAGCATAAATGAAAACGTAATAATGTACTGACACTTTGCTAGTTTATAGTAATTGTTGATGCCAATGAACTGCGGGTGAAAACGTTGTGCTTGCTCTGTCGCGTCCGAGATAGAATGACGACAGATAGAATGACAACGTGAAATTCTCTGTCGGTAATAGCTCTCTATCTCCATCCTCGTGACGAAAATGTTTACCAGCGATGATCCCACGAACACTTGCGAGAATATTTCTTTCTCATACTCGTTCCTCGCGGGGATAAATATCCGACGAAGATCCTCGTTCGTGATTAAATCATAATTAAAATGTACATCATTTGTTATTAACACAAAACATTGTCACCTATACATATTATCAGATGTAAGGAAGCGTTATATCTATATCAAAATAAACGCAGTTATATAATTAGTGATCTTTTAATAAGATAATTATTTATTTTGACCATTAATATTACACGAAAACATCGTCACGTGCAAATTTAACGAACGAGGATCGGAAATGTTTCGCCGTTTTCATCTCCATTTACTTGTAGTAGAATTTTTTTCTATTTTCATACACATAGGAAGGAAACTTCTACATTCACAATTTTCAATGGAAGATTTTCCCACGAAAAATCAGGGATCGGATCCCTTCTCATTTCTAGTCCGAGATCACCCCTCTTCATAAAAATGCTGGAGATATTTTTCTCCGCCTCCTCATTCACTTTCCAAGTTGTCCGAAAAGACCAGACTACCCTGTTCCCCCGAAGTCAGAGGGGGAGAGGAGGCTAGGGATAGAGCAGCGTCATCGCACCGCTCGCCGGCGAGCCAGATCATCAGTGAGGAAGGCAGCGATGGCGGTGGTGGAGCTGTGGGAGACGCTGAAGCAGGCGATCGTTGCGTACACGGGCCTGTCTCCGGCGGCCTTCTTCACGGCTGTGGCGGTGGCGGCCGCTCTGTACCACGTTGTGTCGGGGCTCTTCGCGGCCCCGCCCCCGCCGCCGCCGCGCCCACGGGAGGAGCCCGAGACAGAGCCGCTCCCTCCTCCCGTGCAGATGGGGGAGGTCTCCGAGGAGGACCTCCGCCAGTACGACGGCTCCGACCCTAAGAAGCCGCTCCTCATGGCCATCAAGGGCCAGATCTACGACGTCACCCAGAGCAGGTCTGTTCCTTGCACCAAAACCAAACTTACCCCCTGTTTTCATGGATTGATGGTTGTCCTAGTGATCAGATTTTGTTGCGGTGGCCCGATTCTATCGTTCTCGATTCGCGAGCCATACAATATATTATTATGTCCTATATGTAGAAGAAATGCCGTCCCTACTTGTTGTTGTTGTTGTATGATTGTTGATGGAGTTGCATAATTGGCCGGCTCTGCTGTACTATTTGGGTGACCTGACCGAGTGCTGCTTGCTGATTTTTTTAGCGCATAATGATTGAGTTGTTCACTGATAGCTAGCTACTTCTCCAAGTTTTCAGATGTAACTATAGATTTGTTTTTTCTGATGATTGGAGTATCCAGGAGATAATATTGCTTGAATTTACAAGGTTATGAATCTGGTGGAATTTCTCGTTTAATGTCTTGGCGTGTTAGGGGCATCAGTTGCCTGGGTGGCACTGGCAGATATGGACAGTGTTCTTAAGGCGTCGCCAGGCGCCCGGGCAAAACTGGCTGCCTTGCTCGCGATACCCGCCTAGGCGCTAAGGCGGTTGTCTGGTGCACTTGCTCGCCTAGGCGCCTTAAGAACACTGGATATGGAAACTATCAATCAATTGCTTTGTTGTTTGTTATCAGGACGTGTTGCAGGTTGCAGCATTTGTAACTGTCTGTAGTTCAGCTCGTTGAGGTAATAGATTCATGATCTATTGAGTTTACTGGTCACAGCAACTTGGTTTGGTTGATTAGTAGTTGTGCAATATGTACTACCTCTATGGTTAGCATTATGAGCTGCCGCTATGGTTAAGGTGTGAATCCCAGGAAGCAGGTTCACAAGAAACTTTTGGGGCCTTGACATTGATTCCCTAATGTTTGTTGGGATTGCTTTCGCTGAATTTTCCTTTTGTTGTTTGGATGATCTATTAAGCAATATATCTAACCAATTTCTATTTGTTTAGAATCGTTTTAGCACCAATTGACTGTATGCCAGCTGAGATGGTGGCATTAGAGTTGATAATGAAGAGTATGGGTCTATTTGGCAGAGCTCCACCACCGAAAAAGTGAATCTGGATCTCAAATTCACCATGAATCAATGCCACTATGGATCTACTGTGGATCTGTTTGGCTACACAATAGCTCCAAATCCACGAAACTGAGGTTTTGATGAGAATAACCTGGTTTACCCTTGGGATTTTATGAACAAACATGACTCATACCAAAAAAAAGAAAGGAAAAAAAAGAAAAAAGGAAATAAAAGAATGGACAAGCACACAAATATCTCATGCACACCACACGACATACATGCACGGGGAATTTCAGCATGGCCCTTGGTTCCTTTCGTCTGTGCATAAGCTGGGTTTTGTTGTTGCTTCTGTAATTTGTACACTGCACTGTTCCCGTACTTGCTAGTGAAGAGATGTGGTAAATATAGGTAGGTCTCCTAAACCAAAAAAAAAGGTTGTGATCTTTTTGCTTGTAAAGTGTTCTGATTCATTGGAGACGAGTGCTACTTTTGCATATGCTTTTTAGTTGTGCACTGGTTGACAGGAAGAATTAGTGAAAGCTGCTTTGATGGGTTTTCTTTTCTGTTGCTTTATTCTTTTTTTCTAGAACTTTTGTGGTTAGGTCTGGCAATGGAATAAGATATGTGATACCTCTTAGCTAGCTCTTTTGTATGCAAGATGCAGTTGCTGGTGGCTGCTGTGTTTCTAAAACATCTTAGATCTGTTATATTATTACATGCACATCTCTACCTTCGATATTTGCACATTGCACGGCTGTCCATGCGAGACACATGCAAGGTGGAAGGGTCACTTTTATATTATGCATGCTTTATGTAGTGTTTTATTATTCAAGGACAGTTGTGCAGATTTGGCGAGCACCCCCGGCCCTTTTCTTACTTTGCATATCGAGTTCTGTACATGTAACAGTTTGTTAAAATGACCCTACGCAGAATGTTCTATGGACCTGGCGGACCTTACGCCCTGTTCGCCGGCAAAGATGCCAGCAGAGCTCTAGCGAAGATGTCGTTCGAGCCACAGGACCTCACCGGCGACATCTCGGGCCTAGGTCCGTTTGAGCTCGACGCCCTGCAGGACTGGGAGTACAAGTTCATGAGCAAGTACGTGAAGGTCGGCACGGTCAAGAAGAGCGTCCCTGTGGAAGGCGGCAGCACCGCGAGCACCACTGAGGCTGATAAGGCACCGACAAACCGAAGAGAAGCCAAGCGAGGCGGTGGTTGAGGAGAAGGAAGCCGCGGCTAATGAAGGTGCCCAGGAAAACTAGAGCTTTTCTGTGCATGCGGCAATAATTCGACATGGTCCCATTCGGGTCGTGTCAGGGCCCTGCTATCCTCTCGTGTCTCGTGTCGTATATCAGCAGCTATGGCCCGTGTGATTGGATACGTCCATCTGTGCCAGCGCCGTGGTGCTCTATAATTGCTGTTAGTCCCTTGTGGCCTTGTGTTCGATCGGATAATCGGTGCTCTTTTAAAATGAGTAATTTTCTTTGCAGTAGTACCCTAAGATTATCATACGTAGTCTTCACCGAAGGTTCCTTGTAATGTTTCGCGCGCGTGGGGATATGCCATGAAAGTGTCGTGTGGTTCCTGTCAACGTGCGTGGCATTGAGCCAGAATCATGTGTTCTGAGGGGTTGAATGGCACGGTAAAAGTCCAATTGTGCTTGTGGAGTCCTGTCATCGTTTTGAAAACAGCTGCAACCGTTTTGAAAATTGACGTTCATAATGAAGGGATCTTCCTCAGGTATTCCACTAGCTGTGTTCTTCCAGTTCATAATGGTTAGGTAGATGCCTTTTTACTGTTGTGTAATAAGACAAATGTCCAGCGCTACCATGACACACGATGGACCATTCTCTCTTTATACATAGAGCTCGTACCGAAATTCCCAACTCTGGTACAGTACAGTTCATGTTACGAAAGACCAGTTTTAAAGGGTAACAACAAAGCTTTAGCAGAGGAAAGAGCGCTTTTAAAGGGTAACAACAAAGCTTTGGCAGAGAACGGAGAAGATGGGATTGCTATGTTCATTCTGTTTGCTAACCAAAAAGCTCATGTTTCCTACAGGATTTTGTAATACTCAAGTTGTATACCAAGTGTAATGAAGAGAGTTCCTCATTTTGTGTGTTTCATTTGCATCATAAAAAGAGCACCTATGTAATTGAGAGTGACTAGATAAAACAATTATGCTAAAATAAAGAAAAAGTGCATTTGTTGGAGTTTTATGTGTTGTGCATTAAATAAAACCGTAATGATAAAAAAATGATAAGGTAATAATTATTGGAAGCTTGATTAAGCCACATTGAAAACTAGGGTTTAAAAGAAGTAGAGAAATGTTATGAAAATAAAGAAAATAATGTAAATATATTCCAAAAATTTGTATTTCATATTCCAGAATATGATTTGACAACAAATGTGCACAAGGGTTGAAAACTAAATTCAAATTCAAATTTAAAAGAAAGAAAGCAGAAAAACATAAAAAGAAAAAGAAATAAACCTTACCTGGGCCCTGAGCCACGAATTCGGCCCACCGGGGGGGGAATCCCGCGCTCGGCCCATTCCTGGACTCAGCCCCCGCACGCCCGTCAGCCACCCGCGCGGGCCACCTTCGACACGAGCTTGCGCCGACGGGTGGGCTCCACTCGTCAGCCTCCCTTGCGTCGCGCTTCGCTCTCTCGCTGCGCCGCGGGACCCGCTCTGTCAGCCGCTCGGTCAGTGTATCACCCGCGCCCGCTGCTTGAGTCACTGGTTCTTCGGTCCCACTTGTCGGGATCGTCCCCTTCGCGTAACAGAAATCGCGCGGAGGCTTCGGCTGCCGTTACGACCGGGTCGCTCGCCACCCCGCGGGAAAAGCGGAACTGTGGGTCCGAGCTCGCGGCGTTGTGGGGGATAAGACCCTCTGGGACCTCCGCAAACCCCCGCTCGCCCCGTATTGCTCTGCTCCGCCATCGGGAGGATCCACCACCGCAGCGCAACCCGCACCATCGCCATCGGCGCCGCGTCCACGATTTAGTACTCGGGTGCCTCGCCGTGCTTCGGGGATAGGACCGGGGCCTCGCTACGGGAGAAGGGCGGCCGGTGACCTCGGATTTCGTCGACCCTGGCGGCGGCGATTGCTCACCGTCGCGGTGTTGTCGCCGCGGAAGCACTGCGCGCGGGAGCAGCTTCACCAACCTTCCTAACGCCGGTAATGACCCTCCCATCGTGTTCACTGTCGATCGCTCATGGATATGCACTAGAAATCGAGTCGGGACTGACTCTGGGGGCCGGAGCAGGGCGCACGACGGCGAAGGACCGCCGTAGGGTGTGGGCGGCGCCGCCGTGACCCGGTAGCTCAGGGTAGGGGGCAGTGGGACCGTCTGATCTTATCGGACGGTCTAGGTTCGAACCAGCGTGAGCCGTTGATGCGGGGATGGTCGACCCAGATCAGGACTCCCATACCGCTTCGCGTCATTTAATCTGTGCCGTTGATCGTCGAATCCACGATCCGTATCGGGTTTCGCTATTTTCAATCGCTACCATCGATTCCGGATCCAGCGGGCCGGATGGCGTACCGGTTCGCTTAGATGTAGATTTAATCTGGCGCGCCCAAGTCTAATCCAACGGCCGAGGCTCGCCCATACCGCTTCATTGGCCGTTTTGCTAAAGAGCCCTTCGCTTATTAGATAATAAACCCGCCGTCCATACGTTACTATTCACTGTGTCTATGATATCTTGCGCAGAGACCCCTGAGTTTTCTGGTATTTGACGCCCAGTCCCGAGAGCATTAAAAACAGAGAAATTAATATTAGAAATTCATTTTTAATACAAAAACAAATCTAGAAACTTGTAAAATGCATAGAAAATTCATTTTAGCTCCAATTGAGTCATTCCAATTTCTAAAATTTTGTAATATTATTCTCTGTCATTTAGAATCACTGTTTTAACATGAACTCTGTTAGAAAATAAATTTATCATCTAATCCTATTATAATCACCTTAAATCTTAGGAAATTCATAACTTAAATTCTATAACTCCAAATTCAGTGATTCCAGTTCCTATGGGTTCATTTTAATGTGTAGATTTTTACTGTATATTTCATTCATCTGTTTGGTGTGATGTTGATTTTGGCTATACTATGTATGTATTGTGTTGATGCGAGTAGACGAGCAAGCTACTGTGGAAACTGAGGTTCAACAAGTAGAGATAGCTGAGCAGGAGCTCATTACAGGCAAGTTGTGCCCTTGATCACTTACTTTTCCCAGCCATGTTCTTATTAATTTTAATGATCTGCATAGGTTAATTTTGATGGGAACCTTTATGTACCCCAGTTTTGATTACCTCTATACCTTGTTCACCCCTGGAATATTTTTTTGGGTAGTACTTGCTATTGCTTTATGTGGATTGGGTATGGAGATTCATTATTCATGATTACTCTGTTATTATCTTGTTATTATTGTTGTTCATGTTAAGATCATTAAATTAATGGGAACATGGAGCGACCACCCGGGAAAACAGTGCTACCACAAGGGTTTAATGGGACGCCCTTGGCTGACTAATTAGGAAAGCTAGTGGAAGACTACCTTACCCGAAAGGGGCAAGGGCAGTAGGGGAGAGGTCAGTGCGGGGAGGTCCCTGGTTGATTTTGCTGCGATGGCTATCAGCCAGGAACCCTTTACTGGATCTTCCCATAAACTGTAGCGGGTTTTCGGAAGCTAGTGGAACTTTGTAAAGGCCTCGTAGTGGATCCCTAGCCATTCACCTCGGTAGTGTCTAAGGGCCTTGCAAACCCAGGCGACATGGGATACACGACTTGTGGGTAAAGATGCGCAACCTCTGCAGAGTGTAAAACTAGTATACTAGCCGTGCTCACGGTCAAGAGCGGCTCGGACCCTCACATGATTAAATATGGAACTTAAATTCAATTTGACATTTGCATCGCATTTGGGATTATTTTACTATTACTGTTCTTTATTATTATTAAGGTTTGGTATTTACTTACACTTAGTAATTGCTAATAAAAGTTGGACCAACTTATAAAAGCAATGCTCAGCCTCAACCTCTATTTCATTGATCAGCCTTACACTACATGAACTCCCACCTTTGGTGAGTTCATGCCACATTATTCCCCGCAACTTGTTGAGCTATGAACGTATGTGAGCTCACTCTTGCTGTCTCACACCCCCCCACAGGAGAAGAACAGGTGGTTCAGGAGGAGCCACAAGGCGAGGAGTATGATCTGATCTAGGTGGCGTTTCTCAGTCGACATTGGCGCCGACGATCCTTAGTTCGTTTTATATTTATCTTTATTTTGTAATAAAACTTCCGCTATGTAATAAATACTCTGATGTATTATGACATTTATCTCTATACACTCTGTTATTATATATGTTGTCTTCTTGGCGCATGTATGAGATGCACCCGGCTTTGTCCTTTAAAACCGGGTGTTACAGAAGTGGTATCAGAGGAAATGTTGACTGTAGGACGAGACCTAGATAGAAATGGACAAACCCTTTCCTACTTACCTTACTCTGACTCATTCTATACTCATCTCATCTTGATCTTGTCTCACCTTTTGCTACTCTACTCTGATCATTCTTACCTTTTCTACTCCAAGACAAGACGGATTTCACACCTTGGAATCCCTACCCCTATGACATTCTTAAGAGTTAGGGAACCTAAGACAAGATCAAAACTATTTTCTATATTTAAAAAAAAAATGTTGTTTGATTGTTCTGATGATCAATGCCTGATTTGCTTCTTTGATTGATTGAAATAGTATAGATGGGCATCTTAGCATGTACCACCATAAGATAATGAATTAGCTTTAGTAGGTGACACACTTAGCTAATAAATCCCCCAAAGTAACATGCTTCGTAATCACTGCCTTGTCTACAATCCTTTCTTTCGTCCCCTGTGTTTCTAACCCAGATGGGCTACCCCTATAGTGTTAGAAGAGAGCACTATAGATGTGACCCTTGGTATGTCATGGTTAAGAAGGGCAGTCTATACACTGTGCTCAAGGAACTTAAGAAGCAGTTAACTGAGTTACAAGAGGCTAGGTACATTCGTCCGAGTCTTCACCTTGGAGAGCACCGGTTTTGTTTGTACAGAAGAAATATGGATTGCAAGAGATGTACGTGGATTATAGGTTCCTTAATGATGTTACCATGAAGAACAAGTACCCGTTACCCCGCATTGAGGATTTATTTGATCGGATGAGAGATGCTAGGATATTCTCGAAGATTTATCTCCGATCGGGTTATCATCAAATGAAGATTAGGCCATTGGATATTCCCAAGACGGCTTTCTCGACCCAATATGGATTATATGAGTTCGTCATTATGTCATTTGGTCTAACTAATGCACCAGCTTATTTTATGGATTTGATGAATAAGGTGTTTATGGAGTATTTGGATAGATTCGTCGTGGTGTTCATCGACGATATTCTTATCTATTCTAAGAGTGAAAGTGATCATGAACAACATCTAAGGTTGGTGCTACAGAAGTTACGAGATAATCAACTCTATGCTAAGTTCAGCAAGTGCGAGTTTTGGATTGACAAGGTGTCATTCCTTGGTCATATTATTTCTAATGGAGGAATAGCTGTGGATCCTGCTAAAGTAAAGGAGATAATGGAGTGGAGAGTGCCCACTACAGTTATGGAGATTCGGAGTTTCTTGGGATTAGCAGGATATTATCGGAGATTTATTGAAGGATTTTCTAAGATTGCTAAGCCCATGACATCGCTTTTGGAGAAAGGAAGAGAATTTAAGTGGGACGAGAAGTTTCAAGACAGCTTTGATCAATTGAAGAAAAGATTGATGTCGCCACCAGTATTGGTTATGCCCGACCTACAAAAAGGATTTGATATCTATTGTGATGCATGTGGCCAAGGCTTAGGATGTGTGCTTATGCAAGAAGGACATGTGATTGCCTATGTGTCTCGTCAGTTACGGAAACATGAATTGAACTACCCCACTCATGACTTGGAATTGACAGCCGTTGTGCATGCGCTTAAGATTTGGAGACACTATATCATGGGGACCAAGTGCCAAGTATATACGGATCATAAGAGTTTGAAGTATATATTCACTCAGAAGGATCTCAACCTTAGGCAACACCGTTGGTTGGAGCTTATTAAGGATTATGATTTGGAGATTCACTATCACCCGGGCAAGGCAAATTTGGTTGCAGATGCCTTGAGTCGAAAGGAGCATGTTCATTCAGCTATTGTTGCCCAGCTACCTGATGAGATTGTCGAGGACTTCAGGAGACTCAACCTGGGGATAGTTGCTCATACTAAAGGAGTTACGATTGATGTGGAACCTACTTTGGAGCAAGAAATCCGCAAAGGTCAACTTGATGATGCTAAAATAAAAGAGATTAAGGATTTGATTACTGAAGGTCAAGGTCCGGAATTCATGGAAGACGAGCAAGGCACAGTATGGTTCAAGGATCGAATATGTGTCCCTGAGATTGATAGTTTTCGTGAGACTATTTTAAAAGAGGCCCATGACTCGGATTATTCTATTCATCCTGGTAGTACCAAGACGTATCAGGATTTGAAGTAGAAATACTGGTGGTATGGATTGAAGAGAGATGTGGCTGCACAAGTGGCTATGTGCGATGTGTGTCAAAGAGTTAAGGCTAAACACCAGAGGCCAGCTAGATTATTGCACCCACTTAAGGTACCTGAGTGGAAATGGGAAGAGATTGGCATGGATTTCATTGTTGGATTACCCCGCACGTCTGCTGGATATGATTCTATATGGGTGATTGTGGACAGGCTAACCATGGTAGCCCACTTTATTCCAGTGAAGACCACGTATTCAGGTGCCAAGTTGGCAGAGTTGTACATGGCACGGATTGTATGCTTACATGGTGTGCCAAAGAAGATCGTGTCTGATCGAGGATCACAGTTTACCTCTCGATATTGGAAGAAGTTGCACGAGTCATTGGATACAAGATTGAATTTTAGTTCGGCTTACCACCCACAGACTGATGGGCAGACTGAGAGGACTAACCAAGTACTGGAAGATATGTTAAGAGCTTGTGCCCTTAAGCATGGTGGTAGTTGGGATAAGAGTCTACCGTATGCGGAGTTCTCATATAATAATAGCTATCAGGCCAGCTTGAAGATGTCACCGTTTGAGGCTTTGTAT
Organism: Zea mays; assembly: GCF_902167145.1. Taxonomy (NCBI): domain Eukaryota; kingdom Viridiplantae; phylum Streptophyta; class Magnoliopsida; order Poales; family Poaceae; genus Zea; species Zea mays. The sequence continues at coordinate 22,572 of NW_023367221.1, forward strand.
GGCAGAAAGTGCAGGACTCCCTTGTATTGGAATCAAACTGGTGAAAGGCAGTTGTTTGGACCTGAGATTATACAAGAAGCAGAAGAACAAGTTCAGCAAATAAGGGAGAATTTGAGAACTGCACAATCCAGGCAGAAAAGTTATGCTGATACCCGGAGAAGACTGCTTGAGTTTAAAGAGGGAGATTATGTCTATTTGAAGGTGTCACCACTCCGGGGCATGAGAAGGTTCAAAGTCAAAGGAAAGTTGTCCCCTCGCTTTATTGGACCCTTCTTAATCTTAAAGCGAGTGGGAGAGGTTGCATATCAATTGGAGTTACCAGATCATCTCGCGGATGTTCATGATGTATTCCATGTATCTCAGCTGAAGAAATGTCTCAGGGTGCCTGAAGAACAGTTACCAATGGAAGACCTTAGTGTTCAAGAGGATTTGACTTATGCTGAGTACCCCATCAAGATTTTGGATACTTTGACTCGAGTTACGAGGAATAAGGTTATAAAGATGTGCAAAGTGCAATGGAGCCACCACGGTGAAGATGAAGCAACTTGGGAAAGAGAAGAAGAGCTTCGTATAGATTTTCCCCACCTTTTCTCTAGTTCTTCTTAAATCTCGAGGACGAGATTATTTTAAGGGGGGTAGGATTTGTAATACTCAAGTTGTATACCAAGTGTAATGAAGAGAGTTCCTCATTTTGTGTGTTTCATTTGCATCATAAAAAGAGCACCTATGTAATTGAGAGTGACTAGATAAAACAATTATGCTAAATAAAGAAAAAGTGCATTTGTTGGAGTTTTATGTGTTGTGCATTAAATAAAACCGTAATGATAAAAAAATGATAAGGTAATAATTATTGGAAGCTTGATTAAGCCACATTGAAAACTAGGGTTTAAAAGAAGTAGAGAAATGTTATGAAAATAAAGAAAATAATGTAAATATATTCCAAAAATTTGTATTTCATATTCCAGAATATGATTTGACAACAAATGTGCACAAGGGTTGAAAACTAAATTCAAATTCAAATTTAAAAGAAAGAAAGCAGAAAAACATAAAAAGAAAAAGAAATAAACCTTACCTGGGCCCTGAGCCACGAATTCGGCCCACCGGGGGGGGAATCCCGCGCTCGGCCCATTCCTGGACTCAGCCCCCGCACGCCCGTCAGCCACCCGCGCGGGCCACCTTCGACACGAGCTTGCGCCGACGGGTGGGCTCCACTCGTCAGCCTCCCTTGCGTCGCGCTTCGCTCTCTCGCTGCGCCGCGGGACCCGCTCTGTCAGCCGCTCGGTCAGTGTATCACCCGCGCCCGCTGCTTGAGTCACTGGTTCTTCGGTCCCACTTGTCGGGATCGTCCCCTTCGCGTAACAGAAATCGCGCGGAGGCTTCGGCTGCCGTTACGACCGGGTCGCTCGCCACCCCGCGGGAAAAGCGGAACTGTGGGTCCGAGCTCGCGGCGTTGTGGGGGATAAGACCCTCTGGGACCTCCGCAAACCCCCGCTCGCCCCGTATTGCTCTGCTCCGCCATCGGGAGGATCCACCACCGCAGCGCAACCCGCACCATCGCCATCGGCGCCGCGTCCACGATTTAGTACTCGGGTGCCTCGCCGTGCTTCGGGGATAGGACCGGGGCCTCGCTACGGGAGAAGGGCGGCCGGTGACCTCGGATTTCGTCGACCCTGGCGGCGGCGATTGCTCACCGTCGCGGTGTTGTCGCCGCGGAAGCACTGCGCGCGGGAGCAGCTTCACCAACCTTCCTAACGCCGGTAATGACCCTCCCATCGTGTTCACTGTCGATCGCTCATGGATATGCACTAGAAATCGAGTCGGGACTGACTCTGGGGGCCGGAGCAGGGCGCACGACGGCGAAGGACCGCCGTAGGGTGTGGGCGGCGCCGCCGTGACCCGGTAGCTCAGGGTAGGGGGCAGTGGGACCGTCTGATCTTATCGGACGGTCTAGGTTCGAACCAGCGTGAGCCGTTGATGCGGGGATGGTCGACCCAGATCAGGACTCCCATACCGCTTCGCGTCATTTAATCTGTGCCGTTGATCGTCGAATCCACGATCCGTATCGGGTTTCGCTATTTTCAATCGCTACCATCGATTCCGGATCCAGCGGGCCGGATGGCGTACCGGTTCGCTTAGATGTAGATTTAATCTGGCGCGCCCAAGTCTAATCCAACGGCCGAGGCTCGCCCATACCGCTTCATTGGCCGTTTTGCTAAAGAGCCCTTCGCTTATTAGATAATAAACCCGCCGTCCATACGTTACTATTCACTGTGTCTATGATATCTTGCGCAGAGACCCCTGAGTTTTCTGGTATTTGACGCCCAGTCCCGAGAGCATTAAAAACAGAGAAATTAATATTAGAAATTCATTTTTAATACAAAAACAAATCTAGAAACTTGTAAAATGCATAGAAAATTCATTTTAGCTCCAAATTGAGTCATTCCAATTTCTAAAATTTTGTAATATTATTCTCTGTCATTTAGAATCACTGTTTTAACATGAACTCTGTTAGAAAATAAATTTATCATCTAATCCTATTATAATCACCTTAAATCTTAGGAAATTCATAACTTAAATTCTATAACTCCAAATTCAGTGATTCCAGTTCCTATGGGTTCATTTTAATGTGTAGATTTTTACTGTATATTTCATTCATCTGTTTGGTGTGATGTTGATTTTGGCTATACTATGTATGTATTGTGTTGATGCGAGTAGACGAGCAAGCTACTGTGGAAACTGAGGTTCAACAAGTAGAGATAGCTGAGCAGGAGCTCATTACAGGCAAGTTGTGCCCTTGATCACTTACTTTTCCCAGCCATGTTCTTATTAATTTTAATGATCTGCATAGGTTAATTTTGATGGGAACCTTTATGTACCCCAGTTTTGATTACCTCTATACCTTGTTCACCCCTGGAATATTTTTTTGGGTAGTACTTGCTATTGCTTTATGTGGATTGGGTATGGAGATTCATTATTCATGATTACTCTGTTATTATCTTGTTATTATTGTTGTTCATGTTAAGATCATTAAATTAATGGGAACATGGAGCGACCACCCGGGAAAACAGTGCTACCACAAGGGTTTAATGGGACGCCCTTGGCTGACTAATTAGGAAAGCTAGTGGAAGACTACCTTACCCGAAAGGGGCAAGGGCAGTAGGGGAGAGGTCAGTGCGGGGAGGTCCCTGGTTGATTTTGCTGCGATGGCTATCAGCCAGGAACCCTTTACTGGATCTTCCCATAAACTGTAGCGGGTTTTCGGAAGCTAGTGGAACTTTGTAAAGGCCTCGTAGTGGATCCCTAGCCATTCACCTCGGTAGTGTCTAAGGGCCTTGCAAACCCAGGCGACATGGGATACACGACTTGTGGGTAAAGATGCGCAACCTCTGCAGAGTGTAAAACTAGTATACTAGCCGTGCTCACGGTCAAGAGCGGCTCGGACCCTCACATGATTAAATATGGAACTTAAATTCAATTTGACATTTGCATCGCATTTGGGATTATTTTACTATTACTGTTCTTTATTATTATTAAGGTTTGGTATTTACTTACACTTAGTAATTGCTAATAAAGTTGGACCAACTTATAAAAGCAATGCTCAGCCTCAACCTCTATTTCATTGATCAGCCTTACACTACATGAACTCCCACCTTTGGTGAGTTCATGCCACATTATTCCCCGCAACTTGTTGAGCTATGAACGTATGTGAGCTCACTCTTGCTGTCTCACACCCCCCCACAGGAGAAGAACAGGTGGTTCAGGAGGAGCCACAAGGCGAGGAGTATGATCTGATCTAGGTGGCGTTTCTCAGTCGACATTGGCGCCGACGATCCTTAGTTCGTTTTATATTTATCTTTATTTTGTAATAAAACTTCCGCTATGTAATAAATACTCTGATGTATTATGACATTTATCTCTATACACTCTGTTATTATATATGTTGTCTTCTTGGCGCATGTATGAGATGCACCCGGCTTTGTCCTTTAAAACCGGGTGTTACAGATTTGCACCTGTGCTTTCCCGATTTTGCACCTGTACTTGGGGGAAGGGAAAGAAAGGGTGACCTGACCGACGGGCCCGCCACGGCAGTGAGCGAGGGCGATGGCCGATGACACGGCTGGATTGCGGCAGATGCTGGCCAGGACGCACGTGCAGGGCCCTGGGCCGCAGCAGCCCAGTGGGGCTCGCGATACTGGGCCAACGAGGAAAGCGGGCTAGGGCACGGCCAAAGCAGGTCGACTGCACAAGAAAGAGGGAGACGAGGTTTTCCCTTTCTCTCTCTTCCATTTTCTATTTCCAAACCAAATTCAAAAGATTTTGAATTCAAAATAAATTTGAACAACCACACACATCAAAACATAGTGTACCAGCATCTATGCATAGCATTTGAATCAGTTCATTTAAAAAACTAGGAAAAAGGGGGGAAAATCCTACGTTAGAGGGCCTTGAAGTTTCTTGCACTGCAGGCTGCAGCACTGCTGCCCGGGACTGGCACACCCCAAGTAATTCCAATCAAAGTTGTTTAACTGGCACAAAGTGTGTGAGCAAGATTTATGTATTTTCTTCCGTTTGTATCGAATTAGTTATTAGGGTGAAGGAGACATCTTCCACCCCACTGCATCCAGCAAGTGTTCTGAATGGCTTCTTGCTCCTCTGTCCGCGCCGCACCATCGCTCCCCGTCTCGGCGCCGCCTAGCCGGCGGCGCGCGAGTACGGCCGTATGTCTTCAGGGTGTTCGCCGCAGCAGGGTCGCGTCCTGCCGCGTGCGGTGTAGCGCCGGGGCCGGGCAGGGCGGGGTCAAGGTCCCTGCGAAGCGTAAGCTCTCGCTCGCACTGAATCCGTAACCTCTCGTGTAGAGTTCGCGTCGGAGTCTGACCTGTTTTATTGGTGGATGCCGCAGTGGCGGAGCTGTGGTCGGCGGCGAAGGGCGCGCCTCCTCTGGCCGTGCTCGCGGGTGTGGCGGCGGCGGTGGCGATATACAAGGTCGGGTCCAGTCTCCTTGCGCCGCGCCATCCTCCGCCCCGTCGGCTGGAGGCCCAGACGGCCCCGCCGCCTCCAGTCCCGGAGCCGGTGCAGGTGGGCGAGATAACGGAGGAGGAACTACGGCAGTACGACGGGTCCGACCCCGAGAAACCGCTGCTGATGGCCATCAAGGGGCAGATCTATGACGTCTCAGAGAGCAGGTTGCTTCCTTTGAATCCTTGATTGCTTCAGTCCTAACCTTTAATTATTCATCCATTTCGTCCTAATCGCAACTCGCAGAGCTGCTGTGCTCTGTTGTACTAGTCACTAGTCAATCGTGGTGAACCAGTAGCTTTTTCTTCTTCTCTTCACTTGTACAACCGATGCTCTCCAAAACAAGGCGGAGTTCTGTTGTGCTACTTAAACGAACCGTTCTGAATGTGGGATGCCAAAGAATTGAAGGTTGTGACCAACCAGATGGATCGAAACTGACTAGTGGATTTTGGGTATGCTTGCCTAGTGGCCTGTCAGTCAAAGGGGTGGCCAGCTGTCTTTGCGATGGAGCTTCTGATGCTTGGCCTGTACGTTTAGCTATTAAGTGTATAACATGGTATTTAGCGATTGAACAAATTTTAACGTAGTGTCTAGCTGCCTATCCTCACCAGCACACATATGGTATTAACACTCTTGGTATCGATTGACTTAGGACTAGGATATGATATGCCAAAGCAGTATAAGCAATAAGCTAAGGGCATACTTATGTCTCTTCGTATTCTTTCTCTTGCCCATGCTTTTTTGGTTGTATCCGCAAGAACACGGCCATGCCCTTATTTTGTTTTCTCTACAATCTGAAGGTTGCTGATTTCCCCTCATGGATAGTACAACCATGAACCCTTTGAGAAGAAAATGGATGAAAGATTTGCGCGACAATTAAGAAATGTAGGAATGTGCTAGAAAACTCCTGCACATTGTGCTTAATTTCTTCTGAACATGTGCTCAACAACCACCAACCCTAAATTTTTATTTTGTGTGTGAACAAATCTAGTTGTGCTATGAGTTATAAGCTGTAGTGATAAATGTACCAGTTTCAGATTTTGTTGACGTCTAACTGAATCTCCTATTTTGATGGAATAATGACTTCCATGTGGTGCTATTGAAAGCTTTTGGAGAGCAACAATTCCATTTAGACATAGCTGCATTGTGATCAAATCTAGTTTGAGGCATAAATTGTTTTAAACAAGGTTTTTGTTTCCTCCGATGAAAATAACTAGATCATGTACCATTTGCAGTTCAAATGCCATGGGCCTATCAAAATATTTGTCTTGATGATGCCAGTGGCAATTTACCATGCATAGCATATTGTGGTTAGCACTTATGGCATTCTATTCTTTTCCCTCTTTTTAATCGGCTTTCCCTGTGCAGGATGTTCTATGGACCTGGCGCAGCTTATGCTCTGTTTGCTGGTAAAGATGCCAGTAGGGCATTGGCTAAGATGTCCTTTGAATCACAGGATCTGAATGGTGATATATCTGGTCTAACGCCAATGGAGCTCGGCGCCTTGAATGACTGGGAGTACAAGTTCGCCACCAAGTATGCGAAGGTAGGAACCATAAGAAGAGCAGCGCCCGTCGAAGTGGTTTATGGCAACATTTCGCCTGAAATGAGGGAAGAAGTTAGTGAACCTGTGGTTGAACCTGAGCTTGAGCCTGAGCCCGAGCCTGAGCCGCATGACGACGATGCACCATGAATAGGAAAAACACAAAGACATCAGTTCGGGTAGGAAGATGAAATGGAGGGCGGCACACTGCTTATAATGTTCAGAGGTAGTCAGAATTTCGAAATAATGAAAAGCCTCATAGGCTCGTACTTGTTGCGTGGATATTCAGAAAGAATAGTGTCTAAATTTAAACCAATAGTAGATGTGTACTCTGTAGTAGGATTGAATTGTTGGATATGTACATGTCATTCTTCTATTTTCGTGAAACGTGTCACTTCCTGATCTCTTTACTATGCAAATGCGCAAGAACACTCTGCATACTAAATACTTTGGCTGACACCATATGCTCGTTCCTTGCTTTCAATCAGTGCAGGAGTAACACACCTAATTATATGTTTAAGAGATCCTGAATAATTATTTTGGAACAATGAAAGAGATTGCATGGAAATTTCACTATTACAAAGCTGACCTTTGTAAGGTTATGCATCACCAAGTAACTAGTAACAAATAAATCTATCGCTTAGGCACAGTGATTTCTGCTTAGCTAGAGCCACGAGTTGATGAACTACGCAATCCAGGATTTCTCTGCCAGGATTTTTCGCCTGTCAGATTTCGAAGCCCTTCGGGCTCAATACGTAACGAGTCTTACAAAACAGGTACAAATTTGATTTCGCCAGCCTGTAGGCAAGGCAGCCTCGATCCCTTTGGATGTCAGGAGTTATTCTAGTTAAATGCTTATTCGCAGATGCTTATAAACTTCTATGAACATGCGCATGCAGAGTAAACATCTTTGAAAACTAGGTCGATAATTCTTTTAGATGGAATTAATAAAGTTATTATAGACGTCTCGCTGTAGATAAAAGTATCGTTTATCACTATAAGCATAAAAACAATTAGATCATGATATATTCGCTTATAGAGTGAATTGAATTTTCGGAGAGTCAAATTAAGATGTACTGGCTCTTTCGCTGTTGTGTGTTGTCATTTTTGGTTGTTCACGCTATCACCAACACAGGATTAAAAGGAAAGGCCCACTCTCTCTGGCCCACATATCAACAACTTCTATCGGCTGCATGACATTTATGCTATTTAGCACCACACCGCCTGCTCACAGGAGATGGCACCAGCTTAAAAGTCATGTCCTCAGTGTTGCAATCGCCGAGCAGTTAGCGGCTGTTTGTAACCTGAGCGGGGGCAATAAAGTGGTGTGGATGCCAATTGTGGCAGCTGGATCTGGGTCTGGTGCTGCAATCTGTGGCCCGCCCGTTCCAAGTTGGTAGTTGGGCTGTGGCCGCTTTGGCGAAGGCCGTAGCGTTCGAGCCTTTAGAGTGGCGGGCAATGCGTGAGGCTGGTTTCACAGAGCAGCGAATACCGTCCACTTCCAACGGTGGAAGGATTACGGGCAACTGCACTCCAGGCCCACCTAGGCCTAGGCGCTCTTTCTGGCAGACCACCATTTTTTTTGCTTGTCTTGCCACTGCAGCATTTGTCCAACCAGCAGCGTCCAGCGAAACCACTGTCGTCAATCGATTATGTAGGTGATTTGAGCCTCTAGGCACTGCTTCTCCATTAGGGACACCGGTCTCTCGTTTTCTCCATCGATGATTAGCCAGCCTCCTTTCACTGAAACAGATAAATTCTGCGATTAGCAATACGCATGCTAATACAACGTGATGTTGTGCTCTGCAGGATATGATAGCGGCCTGTATTACAACTGCAGAGAGGATACTTTTGCTTGTCATATGATAGCGGCATGTATTACAACTGCAGAGACTATCTACGGTAGCGTTTGGTTTCACCCAAATTCTAGTAATCCAAATATTCTCAAGAGATTTGTACTATCTTCAGCGTTTGAATCTATAGTTTTTTTGCATTGGATAATGTGCCAATTCTCCAATATCTCCTATTATCAAAGGATGAAAGTGATCATGTGATTTTGCTTTGGATAGTGACACCCTGCATCATCTCACATGTCCCAAATCCGTTGAAACCAAACAGGGCCTGTGCCTAGTTCAAGATCATTTGGCAGCTACCCGCATTGGTGATCCCATCCCACCAAACTCTGCACACCTGAAGCGTGGTGAGCTCACATAGTTTTATTCCAAGGTGTGTTTGTTTTTATATGGACTAATTTTTAGTCCCTCCATTTTATTACTTTTTAGTTCAACTAAAACTCGATTTTTAGTTTCAGTATTTAACAATTTATAGAATAAAATGGAGGGACTGAAAATTAGTCCCTAGAAACTAAACATCTCTGTTTCATAAGTTTGGCAATCAGTTGTTGGGAACTTTTAGCAGAGATGAGACCTATTTGCTCTAGCGGTGATCCTTTTGTTAATCTTCGAACACTTGTCCGACATGCTGCTTTCGGATGTCCCTGTTATTTGGGGTGGCATCTTAGATCGGTGCAGGTTCCCCTGGATGTTTTCTCCTGTTGAGCAGTATCTGGCCTTTGGAAAAAGAAGCACCAGCTGCTTGGTTCCAGCGAGGCAGCGATGGAGAACTGATATGCTTTTCAAGCACCCTTGGCCACCACCTGTGCTACTGCATTTTACTCATGCTGGTGCTGTTATGTGGCCGATGCAAGGGTCGAGCTGACAAGAACTCCCAAGTTACTGCTACTCAGGGGTTCGAATCATGGTTCAGTCTCTTTTCCCAGGCTACTCGAAGGTTTGACATGTTTGCTGCTATGGTTTTCTGTACACTTGAAGAATCTGATAAACCTATCGTCGTCGTCTACAATATCAAGGAGAGAGGAACGCCAGCTATATGGGCCGCCTGCTGCTGATAGAGGGCCATGGGCTTTTGACTGCAAGGCGAGAGGTGTCAGATATGACTTGTGTGTTCTGTTCTGAAACAGAAACTATCCATCATCTTTTTTGTTTGAATGTTTTTTGTGTGATTAAGAGTATTTGGTTGGACTTGGCTGAAATTCTGGATTTAACTGGTGCTGGAATTATGAGTTTGTAGCATCACTCTGGATTGCTTGTATTAAAAACATGATTTAACTAATGTCTAATGTGGTGGATGCTGTGAGTTTATGGTGTCTGTGGAAGTAAAAAAAATATTTTCAGTGCTCTTTTTGGACAAAGAGTGAAGGAGAATACACGGAAACATCAACAACAAAAATACAGTTGTTTCCTTCGCTGTTTCTAAAAAAAAAAAGATTTGTCCAAGAAGAGAGAAGACTTGTCAAAGAACGAACCACATGGTTTGCCGTCCAGTGTGGAAGGCGCTAGCAGTAGCAGCCAGCGGATGTATCAATTATCAAACAGGAAAGAACGACGAGGAAAAGGTTCTGGTCAAACTAACCAGTAGGGATCCTCTGTGTCTGGACCTCTTACGTCCGCTGACCTGATATATATTCATTACAGCATCATGTTCTGGGATCGGACATCGGAGGTATCTTCTCGCGAAAAGGAATAAAAGTCGTTGTGTGTAGAAGATCCAGCTTTGACAAACTGAGCGTCAAACTAAAACGTGCAGAAATGTTGTACATGTGCGCACCATGGCACCAGCACAGCAAAGGTGTCAACGGAATCATTCCTTTCATTTTTAAACTGCCTCCGTTGACAGTTTAAAATATTCTATTTTTACATTTTTAATACAATAATTGTTGTATGTGTTTTATATATGTGTACATTCATCATGAACCGTGTGAATATAAACATAAACCTAAGAGCTAAAACGTAATACTAATTTAAGATGGAGAAGTATTATTTTTCACCGCATATGATGTGCCTGCTCTCTCTCTCTCCTCGTTCTATTATGATCCTAATTTTTAAGTCAAACTGTCATAAATTTAACTAGAAAACGTTAACGTTTATCACATCAGTACGGTAAATTATGAAACCATTCTATAATAGGTTTAATATCTTAATTTGTTCCAAGCCAAGATATCATAGATTTGACACACTTTATATAGTTTGATTTACAACAAATTTATATTCTGGATGGAGCAAGAGATGCAAATAGGGACAGATTTATGATGAGCTAGGCTAATAAGTGTTCTCACACGCAACAATAAAAAACTAATATTTATGATCGCTTTTTTTATCATACTTGCACTCTCACATTAAAATTTATGCTCATATGGTAAAAGTACCTCCCGTAAATTTGCCTACCTCTGTCCCTATATACAAACCAACAGTAGGTTGTTGTACATCATGTACTGTGCCAGAAACCACTCTAACAACATAATCATAATATACCTAGGACTAAAAACGATCAAAAATAGTATCGTCTATAAAAAAGAATTGCCGGTCGATCGAAAATTTACTCAGTTTCATAATTAATCTACTCATTAACAGCTACAATACGATTTTGATAGTTATTTGAAATTCAGATTTTTAAATACGGCAATTTTCGAAAACGATATTGTCATTACGAAACGATACAGTTACGAGGCCCCAACTACAAGATTTTCGGTTACGGTTTTCAACCCTAAACATACCTAATGATATTAATTTAGTACGTTATGTTGATCGCCTCTTCGTAGCATGTCAAATTTCATGCCACCGAAAGGTCTATTGGGAAATGAAATTAAATCCGGCCAAACAAGCGTGTTGCTGTTAAAACTCGCTCCAAAATACGTGTCCAATAGAAACGGCGGGACCAAAAGAAAGTGGGCATAATGCATGTGCGAACAACAAGTGATGAACAGAAACGGCGTGTAAAAAGGAGGTGGTTGTAATGCAAATGTTTGAGTATGTGTCTTCGAGATAAAGTGGCACCGTGCAAAATGGTCAAAACATGGATTCAACACAAAACAAAGGAACGAGTTTCTGGTGAAAAAGAGGTGATTTCTAAAGCGACTACCACACCAAAGTTCACATTGATAACTTAAAGTAAATACACTTGATAAAAAAAACATTAATTGAGAAAGGTATCGATGTAAACTTAGGCGCCAACTTGACTTCATGTATCCTCAAAAGAGTATATGACCCGATGACCGTGAGCTCCTTTGTATCTTAATTTTCATATAAGATCAGTTACCGTAAAAAAATCCTATTATGAAATCCAGTCTCGCTGGCATGCTTGGATAGTACTAATTTTAGCAAGCTAACTTTTAATTAGCATCTACTAGCAATTTAATTCGTAATGGACGCTAATAGCAGTATAAAACCATAGGTAAAAGTATTAGATTAGAGCATATCCAAGAACGGACTCTAATAGCAGTATTACACATTTGATCAAACGGAGTCAAGAACGCACCGAAGTACAGCAAGCGGCTCAATTAATGTTTGCCGAGCCCACATCAGGTGTTTCAAAAATATTAGGGACTACTTATTAGCAGTCTGCTATTGGGGTTTAGTTTTTTATGATTTTTTTACCAATAGCCCAATAAAATGTTTTGGGGAGTAAATTTTGAGTGACAATGGATCCACACTATACTGCGGCACCAGGAGGAGTGCATATGTGTCGTGGATAGAGGAGTTAAATCTTTTTTTAGCACACAAGTGGAGCCAGGATTAGCAGCTCCATTGAGGGCTTGTTCATTTTGAAATATGTCCATATTGATTAGATAGAATTGAGTCAGTTTAAATCCATATCAAGTTAAATTCACCTCAATTCCTCTTACTCCACTCTCGTCCACATGTAATTGGAATAACCGAACAAGGTTTGAAAGAATGGCATCGATGAAACCTGCCCAAATACACCCTTAGGTCTTGGCTCCGGCTCAAGGTTAATATGTTATAGTACTGGAGAAGCTAGATTCAAAGGAGCAACAAATCATGGCTTCTCTCAATTTCAAATCATGGCTTCTCTTAGCTCTATGTTCATTTGTAGGAGAGAGAAAAAGAGTTATGGTGATCAATGCTACTAGATACTACAATACAAGGTATTGGAGCCAGGATGACAAAGAGACTTACCAAATGTCACACCTGGACATAAGGATAAATCTAGATGAATCTCATATGTGTGCTAGAATCAAATTTCACATATATGATGACTCAGTGTATATAAACAAGTGTCACAAACTTTATTATATAAGTGTAAAGTCTTTAAAAAATAACTAAATAAAAAAGAAACTAAATGACGATATCGACGATGACGATTCCACTAACGAACAATAGACAGGTTGGCCAGAGCAACGATAGTCTAAAACTCGTCAAACTCTTCGTAATAATCTTCATCTGGTTGTCCTGATTCTGAGTAGCAAATTCAACAAGGGTGACTACACTTATGATTAGTACTCAACAAGTATGTAGGAAAAAATGCAGTGTAAGGCTTACGTTGAGCATTTCGTATTTTAATTTTGTTGCTCAAATTTTATTACGAGTTACTAAGTATAAGTATATACCTAACCAATTAAATAAATAATCATAAAGCAATACCAACAGTAAAATGCATGTCCAGTTTATTTTAATTCTATAATTTAATCACGTGACGATCCGAGCTGCTCGTACTGTGAGCACGACTGATATATCAGAGTCTACAGATGTTACAAATCTTTACCCACAAATCATTTTTACCCATTTACTCGGGGTAGCTAGTCCCTTCACCTCTTTCGAGGAGATGTGATATGATTCACTACGAGACCTTTAAAAGTTCCACTAGTATGAGAGAGGTCTGCTAAGGTTTCAGGATGAGGTGTTATTGATATCCCTCGCCTGAAAAGCTACAACATAGTACATTAGTCCGAGAACCCACCTATACTTGAGCAACTAGGGTTGGATATCGAGCCATCTTGACTCGACCTCGTCCGAGTTCGAGCTGGCCCTTTAAGCTAACGAGTTGGCTCAGCTCGGCTCGTTAAGCTAACGAGCCACAAAGTTAACTCGACTTCTTTTATGAGCTTAAGCTGGCTCGTGAGTCCGAGCGGAAAAAATAAATGTATATAACTAATCAATTTCTAGTTAATTTCAATCTAATTTAACAATAGAAAAATAGTAATTATACTTGATAGTTTCACAACCACAATAATGTAACACAAAATTAACACAACTTATCACTAATCAATTCACAATTCACGCACATGTTAATCAGTTTAACAGACAGTTGTTTAGAGCTCAGTTAAAAGTTCACAATCATCATATTCTGTTTGCAAACCAAGAATCCTGGTAGTGATCGTCACGATATTCCAACAGTACTGCCAGGATAGGGAATGTTTGGATTTTGATGTTGGATCTTTTATGGGCTTGGCCCCCATTTATTGAATAAACTTTATGGTGTGTAATGGTGGAGAATACCAATAGTATCACATTGAAGTCCAAGGGTCTTTTGGTGTTGACTTATATGGTGGGATTTATTCCACTTAACTTGAGAAGGGACAAGGACGTGCCACACGCGCGCGCGCCGCCGCCGCCGGCGGCCGGGCCGGGCGTGGCGAGGCAGGCGAGCGTGGTGTGGTGTGATTTTTAGCACCCACTATCCGCGTAAACCTTTCAGCTGCTTGTCTCTTCGTCAGCTGCATGCGAGACCGTTGTCCTTCAGCTGCCCGTCTCTTGGCGTGTCGCGTGCAGACTCTTCTCTTTCAGCTTCCCTCTGCGAGAGGTTAAATAGAGGAGAACCTCTGGCACTTGATACACACGCCGTTGTCCTTCAGCTGCCCGTCTCTTGGCGTGTCGCGTGCAGACTCTTCTCCTTCAGCTTCCCTCTGCGAGAGGTTAAATAGAGGAGAACCCCTGGCACTTGATACACACGAGAACAGAACAGTCCAGCCGCAAGTGAGGGTGTTTCCATCTCGTAGCTCTGCGCGCACAGAGAGGCGAGAGGGCAGGTGCCTCCGAAGCCCTTGTCGTTCGAGACCCTGCTTGGGGGATCGACAATTAGGTTTTTGGGGAGCGTCTACGCGACTGCCAAACGTTGTCTTCATCGCTGGTTCCTGGCGTCTTCATCTCGTACGACATGACAAGTGAAGTTGGACAGGGATCTAGATCCTCGGAGCGCATGGGAGGGTATGATCAATTTATCTTAATATATGTTACATATTGTCGGGGACCATAATTAGGAGACCCTCAAGACTCCTAATTCTCAGCTGGGTAACCCCCATCAGCATAAAGCTGCAAAGGCCTGATGGGTGCGATTAAGTCAGGGATCAGTCCGTACGAGCGACTCGATCATGCCTCGCCCGAGCCTGCCTCGGACAAGGGCAGCCGACCCCGAGGGATTTCCGTCTCGCCGAGGCCCCCCCTCCAACGGCGGACACATCTCCGGCTCGCCCGAGGCCTTGCCTCGCTAAGAAGCAACCCTGACTAAATCGCTGCACGACCGACCGAGTTGCAGGAGCATTTAACGCAAAGGTGGCCTGACACCTTTATCCTGACGCGCGCCCCCCCGGCAGAGCCGAAGTGACCCGCCGTCACTTCGCCGCTCCACTGACCGGCCTGACAACAAGGACAGCGCCGCCTGCACCACTCCGACTTAGTGCCACTTGACAGAGTGAGACTGACAGGCAAGTCAGGTCCTGTCAAGGCACCATAGGAAGCTCCGCTCAGCCCGACCCCAGGGCTCGGACTCGGGCTAAGACCGAGAAGACGGCGAACTCCGCTCCGCCCGACCCCAGGGCTCGGACTCGGGCTAAGATCCTGGAAGACGGCGAACTCCGGCTCCGCCCGACCCCAGGGCTCGGACTCGAGCTAAGACCGGAAGACGGCGAACTCCGCTCTGCCTGACCCCAGGGCTCGGACTCGGGCGCCAGCCCCAGAAGACGACGAACTCCGCTTCGCCCGACCCCAGGGCTCGGACTCCGCCCCTGGCCTCTGCCGAACGACCTCCGCCTCGCCCGACCCAGGGGCTCGGACTCGGCCTCGGCCACGGAAGACAGACTCGACCTCGACTTCGGAGGAGCCTCCACGTCGCCCAACCTAGGGCGCAGGCCAGCCACGTCGACAGGAAGCGCCATCATCACCCTACCCCGAGCCGACCTCGGGCCGCAGGAACAAGACCGGTGTCCCATCTGGCTAGCTCCGCCAGATAGGCAAATGATGGCGCCCCGCAAGCCCCTGTGACGACGGCGGCTCTCAGCTCTCTTACGGAAGCAGAAGGACGTCAGCAAGGACTCCAACCGCTCCGACAGCTGTCCCTCCGCCAGGCTCCGTCGCTCCTCCGACAGCCACGACATCACACCAGCTGGGTGCCAAGATCTCTCCGGCTGCCACGTCTGGCATGTACTTAGGGCGCTAGCTCTCCCCCGCTAGACACGTAGCACTCTGCTACACCCCCATTGTACACCTGGATTCCTCTCCTTGTGCCTATAAAAGAAGGACCAGGGCCCTCTTAAGAGAGGTTGGCACGCGCGGGGACAAGGACGAGACATGCGCTACTTGGGGCCCGCTCGCTCCCTCACCCGCGTGGACGCTTGTAACCCCTACCTGCAAGCGCACCCGACCTGGGCGCGGGACGAACACGAAGGCCGCGGGATTTCCACCTCTCTCACGCCGTCTCCGGCACTTCGCTTCCCCCCTTCGCGCTCGCCCACGCGCTCGACCCATCTGGGCTGGGGCACGCGGCAATTCACTCGTCGGCTTAGGGACCCCCCGGTCTCGAAACGCCGACAGTTGGCGACGCCAGGTAGGGGCTGCTGCGTCTGTTGACGAATAGCTTCCCGTCAAGTCCAGATGGGCAGTTCTCCAGCAACCTCTCCGACCCGGGACGGTGCTCCGTTTCGGGAGCCTTGAGTTCATGTCCTTCGACGGCAGCTAGCGACATGATACTCCTTCCACCGCCGCGCGACAACGACAATGGCGGCCGACAACCCGCCAGCCGGCGGCGGAATCGACGACATCTTCCCCGCGTGGTGGAAGAACAACATTCGAGCTCGCCCCGTCCTCTCCCCCGCCAAAGGAGAGGAGTCGGGGCAACCAAGGCCAAGCAGGAGGCCCGCGCCTCGTCGGCTGTCGAGCGAGTCGACATCCTCCGGCGCCCCAACGGGTGGGCGCGTCGAGGCGTCGACCTCCGCGTTTTGAGACGAAGGCGAGCGCCGTCTCCCCACGACACGCCAAATCCTGAGCAATTGTGGCCGACGCCAGCGCGCTCGCGGACGAGCTTGCAGGACGTCGCCCTCGTACCTGAGACGACGTGTTGCAATCAGTTCCCCGACGTGACTATGTCGCTGCTCGTCGACCAAAGGTACCGACCGATTCCCATCCCACGTCATTTCGACTCAGCTCAAACCCGCCTAAGACCTTGCTTTGGCGGGCGCTCTCGTAGAGGCTGAGTGCAATCCCCTCTGAGGGTTTTCGCTATGCGGTCGCCTTGGGACCGGCTGACGGAGTCTCGACCTACGGACCCTCTAGGTCCGAGGAAGATGACGATCCAGCATCTGTTGGGATTTCTCTGGATTTGGTCAACCCCAGTGCCATGCGGGACTTCATGGCCGCATGTGACTACTGCCTCTCCGACTGTTCCGACGGTAGCCGCAGCCTCGACGACGAGGACTGCGGCCAAGCCGCGAATGTCTTCCACGTCGAGCTAGGGGATCCCACCGAAGGCAATCATCCTCGGCATGCCGGGAGACGGTGATCTCCCCTAGGCCCGGCCTCGCGCTGACATCCCGCGGGAGCTAGCTGTGGTCCCCGTTCCGGTGGGGGTCACGACCCACAGCTCGAGCAAGTCCGCGGGGCGCAGGCCAGGCTCACGACGATTGGCGGAGCAGGAGCGCTTGAGCCGATCCGCCGGGACGGTCGGGCAGGTATGGGCGGGCCAACCCCCGGCCGGAGAAATACTGTCACCATGCCCCAGGGTCTCCCAGCACCGCGTCGCCAACGACGTCAGGGTCAGGCCGCCACCCGCATCCAGTGGGGTCGGTCAGAACCTGGCTGCCGCAGCGATGCTTCTCCGCGCGATGCCGGGAGCCAATCAACCACCGAGGGTCGGCGAATCCAGGGAGAGCTCAAGAATCTCCTGGAAGGCGCTGCGGTCCGACGGGCCGAGAGCTCTGCCTCCCGAAGGCAGGGATACCCCCTCGAAACCTCATGCCGCGACTTCCCGATTCATGCGGGAAGCCTCGGTCTACACCGGGCGCACGCGCCAACACAGCGCCTGCGCCCCGGGCCACCTCCGGCAACGAGCCACCCGTCATCGCGACCGTCGGGCCCCACCTCGACGATGAGGGGTGCGCCGAGGTTACCACCCCAGGCGTGGGGGACGTTATGACAGCGGGGAGGATCGGAGTCCCTCGCCCGAATACCTACCGGTCCGCAGGCCTTCAGTCAGGCCATCCGACGGGCACCGTTCCCGACCCGGTTCGACCCCCGACTACTATCACAAAGTACTCAGGGGAAACGGAGACCGAAACTGTGGCTCGCGGACTACCGCCTGGCCTACCAACTGGGTGGAACGGACGACGACAACCTCATCATCCGCAACCTCCCCCTATGTTCCTCTCCGACACCGCTCGCGCCTGGTTGGAGCACCTGCCTCCGGGGCAGATCTCTAACTGGGATGACCTGGTCCAAGCTTTCGCCGGCAATTTCCAGGGCACCGTTACGTGCGCCCCGGGAATTCCTGGGACCTCCGAAGCTGCCGGCAGCAGCCGGGAGAGTCTCTCCGGGACTACATCCGGCGATTCTCGAAGCAGCGCACCGAGCTGCCCAACATCACCGACTCGGATGTCATCGGCGCGTTCCTTGCCGGCACCACCTGCCGCGACCTGGTGAGTAAGTTGGGTCGCAAGACCCCCACCAGGGCGAGCGAGCTGATGGACATCGCCACCAAGTTCGCCTCTGGCCAGGAGGCGGTCGAGGCTATCTTCCGAAAGGACAAGCAGCCCCAGGGCCGCCCATCGGAAGATGCTCCCGAGGCGTCTACTCCGCGCGGCGCCAAGAAGAAAGGCAAGAAGAAGTCGCAAGCGAAACGCAACACCGCCGACGCGGACCTTGTCGCCGCCGCCGAGTACAAGAACCCTCGGAAGCCCCCCGGAGGTGCCAACCTCTTTGACAAGATGCTCAAGGAGCCGTGCCCCTACCATCAGGGGCCCGTCAAGCACACCCTTGAGGAGTGCGTCATGCTTTGGCGCCACTTCCACAGGGCCGGGCCACCCGCGGAGGGTGGCGGGGCCCACGACGACGACAAGAAGGAAGATCGCCAAGCAAGAGAGTTCCCCGAGGTCCGCGACTGCTTCATGATCTACGGTGGGCATGCGGCGAATGCCTCGGCTCGGCATCGCAAGCAAGAGCGCCGGGAGGTCTGCTCGGTGAAGGTGGCGGCGCCAGTCTACCTAGACTGGTCCGACAAGCCCATCACCTTCGACCAAGCTGACCACCCCGACCACGTGCCGAGCCCGGGGAAATACCCGCTCGTCGTCGACCCCATCGTCGGTGACGTCAGGCTCACCAAGGTCCTGATGGACGGGGGCAGCTGCCTCAACATCATTTACGCCGAGACCCTAAAGCTCCTGCGCATCGATCTGTCCTCCGTCCGAGCAGGCGCTGCGCCCTTCCACGGGATCATTCCCGGGAAGCGCGTCCAGCCCCTCGGACGACTCGACCTTCCCGTCTGCTTCGGAACGCCCTCCAACTTCCGAAGGGAGACCCTGACGTTCGAGGTGGTCGGGTTCCAAGGAACCTACCACGCGGTACTGGGGAGGCCATGCTATGCGAAGTTTATGGCCGTCCCCAACTACACCTACCTGAAGCTCAAGATGCCGGGCCCCAACGGGGTCATCACTATCGGCCCCACGTACAAACACGCGTTCGAATGCGACGTGGAGTGCGTGGAGTACGCCGAGGCCCTCGCCGAGTCTGAGGCCCTCATCGCCGACCTGGAAAGCCTCTCCAAAGAGGTGCCAGACGTGAAGCGCCATGCCGGCAACTTCGAGCCAGTGGAGACGGTCAAGGCCGTCCCTCTCGACCCCAGTGGCGACACCTCCAAGCAGATCCGGATCGGTTCCGGGCTCGACCCCAAATAGGAAGCAGTGCTCGTCGACTTTCTCCGCGCAAACGCCGACGTCTTTGCGTGGAGTCCCTCGGACATGCCCGGCATACCGAGGGATGTCGCCGAGCACTCGCTGGATATTCGGGCCGGAGCCCGACCCGTCAAGCAGCCTCTGCGCCGATTCGACGAGGAGAAGCGCAGAGTGATAGGCGAGGAGATCCACAAGCTAATGGCAGCAGGGTTCATCAAAGAGGTATTCCATCCCGAATGGCTTGCCAACCCTGTGCTTGTGAGAAAGAAAGGGGGGAAATGGCGGATGTGTGTAGACTACACTGGTCTCAACAAAGCATGTCCGAAGGTTCCCTACCCTCTGCCTCGCATCAACCAAATCGTGGATTCCACTGCTGGGTGCGAAACCCTGTCATTCCTCGATGCCTACTCAGGGTATCACCAAATCAGGATGAAAGAGTCCGACCAGCTCGCGACTTCTTTCATCACGCCCTTCGGCATGTACTGCTATGTCACCATGCCGTTCGGCTTGAGGAATGCGGGCGCGACGTATCAGCGGTGCATGAACCATGTGTTCGGCGCACACATCGGTCACACGGTCGAGGCCTACGTCGATGACATCGTAGTCAAGACGAGGAAGGCTTCCGACCTCCTCTCCGATCTTGAAGTGACATTCCGATGTCTCAAGGCGAAAGGCGTCAAGCTCAATCCCGAGAAGTGTGTCTTCGGGGTGCCCCGGGGCATGCTCTTGGGGTTCATCGTCTCCGAGCGGGGCATTGAAGCCAACCCGGAGAAGATCGCAGCCATCACCAGCATGGGGCCCATCAAGGACTTAAAAGGCGTACAGAGGGTCATGGGATGTCTCGCGGCCCTGAGCCGCTTCATCTCACGCCTCGGCGAAAGAGATCTGCCTCTGTACCGCCTCTTAAGGAAGGCCGAGTGTTTCGCTTGGACCCCTGAGGCCGAGGAAGCTCTCGGGAACCTGAAGGCGCTACTCACAAAGGCGCCTATCTTGGTGCCCCCAGCTGATGGAGAAGCCCTCTTGGTCTACGTCGCCGCGACCACTCAGGTGGTTAGCGCCGCGATTGTGGTCGAGAGGCAAGAAGAGGGGCATGCATTGCCCGTTCAGAGACCAGTCTACTTCGTCAGCAAGGTACTCTCCGAGACCAAGATCCGCTACCCACAAGTTCAGAAGTTGCTGTATGCGGTGATCCTGACGAGGCGGAAGTTGCGACACTACTTCGAGTCTCATCCGGTAACTGTGGTGTCATCCTTCCCCCTGGGGGAGATCATCCAGTGCCGAGAGGCCTCGGGTAGGATTGCAAAGTGGGCGGTGGAAATTATGGGCGAGACAATCTCGTTCGCCCCTCGGAAGGCCATCAAGTCCCAGGTATTGGCGGACTTCGTAGCCGAATGGGTCGACACCCAGCTACCAACGGCTCCGATCCAACCGGAGCTCTGGACCATGTTTTTCGATGGGTCGCTGATGAAGACGGGAGCCGGTGCGGGCCTACTCTTCATCTCGCCCCTCGGAAAACACCTACGCTATGTGCTACGCCTCCATTTCCCGGCGTCCAACAATGTGGCTGAATACGAGGCTCTGGTCAACGGGTTGCGGATCGCCATCGAGCTAGGGGTCAGACGCCTCGACGCCCGCGGTGACTCGCAGCTCGTCATCGACCAAGTCATGAAGAACTCCCACTGCCGCGACCCGAAGATG